>NC_081419.1:15039458-15326196 GCF_949786415.1 Peromyscus eremicus | reverse complement strand
GTGGCCCTGCGCTTGATGTGTGGGGGTCAGGGAACGGCCAGACTCCGGGATCTAGAGCCTGGGCTTCTGTGTGGTTATTTTCAGTTGAGCTGACACCGCTATTGTTTTCAGAAAACAGCCTGGTGTTGTCTCTACACTGGGCCTGTAGTTCAAGGTCGACCTTCTAAAGGGAATGGAGCGCTCTGGCAGTGCATTCTCGCGAGGTGCTTGCTGGACCCGTCTTTGTCTCCAGGGTTCCCCTTGTGTACCTTACTCCTGGGCTATATTCAGTAGTGAAGGTTTTACCCAGGCTTAAGTGCCTAGCTGCCCACTCACACGGCTCCTCTTCCTGTCATTGTTGCAGGTTTGAGGTTGTGATCAAAGTGTGTGGTGATGGGAATGGCTAGGTGCTGCTGCTTCAGTGGCATTTAAGCCTTTTTTGAGGGGGGCGGCGTTTCAAGACAGGGTTTCTCTGTAGACCAGGCTGGCTTGAACTCGCTAAGATCCGCCTGGCTCTGCCTCCCTAGTGCTGGGATTAAAGGCGTGCACCACTGCCACCTGGCTAAGCCATTTTTTTTTTCCTGTGTGTTTCTTCAAGTCAAGTGATTGTTCGGCTCCCAAGCAAGTCTGTTTCCTTTTTCTTGCCCCAGGAGAGCAGACCCTGGCAGGAACGGTGTTCTGGGGAGATGTACCCTCTGCTGGTTAACAATGGATCCTGTCCCTACTCTGGGACTTGTGGTTCTACTTGGCATCAGAGGAGAGTGCCATTTGCTGTTGCTCTGGAATTGTTTATGTTTAGTTCCAGGAATCTCTGTGGGGCTGGGTGATGATCACTGGGTACAGGGACATCCCCCTTTGTCACTTGGCAGTAATGGGTGGATGGTCAATAAGAAGTAGTTAAACTTCTGTCAGGTGAGCTCAGGGAAGCAGCTGCTTGCCTGTACCTGGGTACAGGGGTCCTTCAGGAAGGCAGTAGGTTTTAACATCAAGTAGCTCCTGGGAGAGCAGGGAGCATGCCCTCGCACCTTCAAATACCAGGCATGCTGGGGACAGTGAAGTCACAGAGCAACCACTTTACTAATGCTTTTTGTGGACCTGCTGTGTATGTGGACATGGGCCTGGGGCTCTCTCCGGAATGGTAGGTCTGCTCTATGAGACTGTCAGTCTGTAGAAATAAACCCTCTGTAGAGCTCCCAGAGGTACTAGTGGGCTGGTAGTTGTCACTGTGTGTGTGTGTGTGTGTGTGTGTGTGTGTGTGTGTGTGTGTGTGTGTGTGTAGGACTGGAGCCCTTCCAGGATAGTCTGCCCTCTACCCATGCTAATGTCTTCTTCCTCACAGCTGCAGTCTTATGTGCCTGACATCTTTTGCCTAGAGCTACAGAAGTAGATAGGGTCTCCACCTCTGGGTATCTGGGGGCAAAAGACCCTTAAACCAGGTGGTCTTGGTGCCATCCAGGCCCACCCGTTCCCATGAGTGCCACCCTGCCACAAACACTGCAGGGCATTTCTCCTTTGGAGTGGTTTTCCTTGCCCCAGATCGCAGCTCCAACCATTGAGTAACCAGCCCAGTTTCCAGGAAGTAGTTGTGAGCCAGCGGACATGAGTGTTGGGTCCTTGGGAAGACCAGCAACCTCTTAGCCATCTCGCCAGCCCCTTGTGTTTACTTTAAGAAATGGCATTCCTCGGAGGTATTCAATAGGCACAAGCCAGAGCATGTAGGTGCAAGCTGAACCCTCCATCTCTGCCTTCCTCTGCTGCCAGGTGGTGGGTATTTTTCCTTGGATTGTGTCTGATGCCACTCAGGATGCCATGTGAGCGAGCCTGTGCCACTATGCACCAGCACTAGGTTGGCACTTCACAGCCAAGCTTTGCCTGTGGGTAGGATGGAGGTATAGGGTGGCTACCCCATGAGGAAATGCTTGTGAGACTCGAGGCCCCCTGCCCCTGAGAAGGAAATGCAGCCAGCACATAAAGCAGGCAGTAGGCTCTGAGGCCTGATGTGCAGTCATTCAGGTGGTAGAAGAGAGGGTACATCTCAGACCCCGGAGGCTGCTGGGCAAGCAGGAAGGGAGGAGCCATTGCCTTCTGGCTTCCTGGTGAGAGAAGTCTGGAGGATTTCACAGGAGGGCCCCACAAGTCCTCCTCCTGCTGCATGGGCCTATAGGCCTACACAGTGGGCTCATGGGAGTCCTGGAGGGTCCAGGCTTTGGAGCAACAAAGGTTGTCCTTTGATCAGCCATGTGTTCATCATGACTGAGTGCTCCTTTCCTGTGAGACTCCAGTTTCCTTGGCCCATTTTCACTTAGTTTTTATTGGGTAGTTCTTTCTTATGAACTCAAAGGAGTTCTTCAGAGACAGAGGCAGGAGCCTTCCATTGTGTGCACAGCAGATAGGTCGAGCTGTGCCTTTCTAGAAACTTTTAGATAAGGTCTCACTAAAAAGCCCTGCCTGCCCTGAAACTCACTGTGTACACCAGGTGGCCTCAAATGAACAAAGCTGTCTTTTGGGTGCTGGGGTTCAAGGCATGCACCACCACATGTATTGTGTGAGCTGGGCAGTGGTGGCGCACACCTTTAATCCCAGCACTCAGGAGGCAGAGCCAGCGGATCTCTGTGAGTTCGAGGCCAGCCTACAAAGTGAGTTCCACCTTTATGAGGGTCCTGTGGATCGAACTCTGGTCACCACGCTTACACAGCAAATGCTTTTTATTCACTGAGCCGCCCCAAACTGTCCTGTTTGTTGTTGGAGGCAGGCACTGTCTTTGTGCCTTGATGGGCATTTCTGACCATGTGAAGTTGACCATATTTCCATCTCTTCATGTCGGTTGTACTTTTTGTCTTGTAAGCTGGGCTATACAAGTTTTTGCCGATTTCATTATTGGCAAAATTTCATCATTGACTTGGCTTTCCCCTTTTCATGTTGTCTTGTGATAAATATTTCTTAAGATCTCTAGGGCTGCGTTATCAACCTTTTATTATTACTGTTGGAAAATCCCCTCTCTGGGGGGTCATGAAGACCTCTAAAGTACCCTCTAAGCCGTGTTGGTTCGGGATTGTTGGTTTCCCACCTGTCATACACCCGGGGTTGGCTTTGGGCTGGGGATGGTATAAGAGTCTGTGTTTGCTACTCCGTGACTTTGTACCTCTTCCTTGTGGCCCTTGGTCTGTGGGTAGGTGGGGTGAGGGCCCCACCCAGAGAGTTATGTTCCATACGGGCAGAGGAATTGAGACCACAGATAACAAAGTTCTTGAGAAGGCTGTAGGGTGCTGGTGCCTGGGTCTTCCAGGTGAGCCCTGCCAGGGCCAGGGCCTCAGCTGGGCTGCTGTGACAGTGCTTGGAGCTTCTGTCTGTAATTCTACTCTCCTTCTAATAGCATCCAATGCAGGCAGCGTATACATGCAAAAGACTTTCCTGTCTAACTTGTCCTGAGCAGTCTTGCTCAACTCAACTGATTCCTACAGTTGGTAGATGCACTTGAACTCTTAACATTCGGTGAAGAGAAGTTGTTGTTGTTTGTTTTGTCTCTGCTCTACAGTCCTCAGGGCTCTGGTTGTCTTCCTGCCTCCTTGTCATGGTGTAGCTCCTACCCACATGCTGGGCATCCTCCTGGTCCTACTATGGTGTCCCTGTCTGTAGGTTCCTTTTCTTAGTGTGCCAGCATTAAACCAGGTTTTATAGGATGCATTTTATCCCACTGAAATGATGGTGAGTCTTCTTACTGTTACTTCTTCCTGGTGTTTAGACAATCCTGTTTTTGTGGCATGAATGAATCCAGTTCTATCCTTTCTACACATTGTCAGAATGTTTTGCTGACATTTTGTAATGTTTATGCTGAAAGAAAGCCGAGTTCTGTAACCGTAGCTCCAGGAGCATTGGACTTGCACAGTCCTGGAGGCTAGAGGCCTGAGGTAAGTAAGGGGTGTCAGGACAGGCTCCTTTGGCCACTTTCCTCAGCTTGTGGACTGTCTCTACCCTGTGTCCTTCTGCATCTGTCTTGACCACTTAGAAGAACACCAGTGAGATGGAATCCCCCATGACCTCATCTCCTTGGTTCTCTTCTTTCAAAACCTTACACCCAACCCAGTCATATTCTAAGGTTCTGGGGCTTAGGGCCTGAACATAGGAATTTGGGGTATACTTTGCCATGGCAAATGTCATCTCAGCAAGGCTTCTCCTTGGAGAGCTAACCTCACATGATTTTCCTCCCATTTTTTCTGTGGTGAAATACTGGAAACTACCCAAAGAGCACAGTGGTATGTGTTAGATATGAAACACAACTTCCTAAACCGAGCACTCTGGGGACCGAGGCAGGAGGATCATAAACTCACAGCCAGCCTGGGTTATATGGTGAGACCCTGAGGTGTACAGGTGAGCAACCAGGAAGGTCTCAGTGGTCGTGGGCAGAGCAGGTGATGGACAAGATGGTGGCTTCTACAGGGACAGAGAGCTTGGTCTACACTGACTGCTACCAGGGTTGGTGATGGCCCCGTTGTACTTCAGAGGTTCACCTGTAACGGGGATCACAAAGCCGGCTGAATGTTCCAGTTGCCGACTGGTCTGGGTCTGATTAGATGGAGCGTCAGTATGCGATAAGTGAAGTGGATTTACTAATTGCAGAGGACAACAGGAATCGGAATTCTCTAGGTTCAAACAGTCAGGGAGGATGCAGTCCTCAGTTGAGGGGCTGTTGGGAGGCAGCCCTCGTTTGATGTCTGGACACTGGGGTAACAGGACTCACTGGGCCAAACTGCTGAAGCCTATCCTGTAGGGACTGGAGCGAGCTTGACAGTCCCGACTGCCCCCACATGGCTCCCCATGCTCTACCACCAGCATATGCTATGGTGAGGACTTCTGTAGGGTTTGGGTTTATGTATATGAATGTTCATGCTGCATGTGTAGATGGCAACACATACCTGCAGAGGCCAAAGAAGGCATTGGATCTCCTGGAACTGGAGTTACAGATAGATGTGACCTCCTAGGTGGGTGCTAGGAACCAAACTTGGGTCGTCTAGAAGAGCAGCAATTGCCCTTAACCACTGGGCCATCTCTTCAGGCAACCCTCCCCCACCCCCACCCCCTTTTTTCTTTTACTGGGTCTAATGTAGCCCTGGCTGGTTTGGTACTTGCTATGTATATCAGGGTGATCTCTGCTTCTTGAATCCTGGGGAAAAAAGGTTTATGCCACCACAATGTCTTCATTGTACCGTAGTGGGTGAGATTCCATCTTCTCACGTGACTTGGGAAACCTCAATGTTTTTCAGGTGAAGTGTTAGCAGGGAGATAGGGCAGTGCCTCCAACTAGGGCTTCCTGAGGACTGCTGAGCCAGCCTCTGCAGGTCAGCAATGCAGCCTCACTATTTGCTTGTTCCAATGCTATGTGCTGATCGTGTTGGGTCCAGGACCCTGCCTAGGCCTGGAGTTTGGCCTCTCTGGGTTGCTAGGACTCCACCTGAGGAGAGTGAGCACAGCAGGGACCAGAGGTGCTGCTTTGGAGTGGGGGTGGGGTGGGGAGGGCTGTCCTAGCCTGGTTGCCCTTTGTGGCTTCCTTGGGACCTCAAGATGGAGAGTCAGTGTAAGTACCACCCAAAGGTATCACTACCCCAGCAGTCTAACCTGATGGGATGATGGAGGTCCTAAGAAGTTTACTTTCAAAGTCCAGGCTTGTGCCTTGCTGCTGTGAGCTCTTAACATGGGCCTGTGCCTCAGTTTCCCTGGTGAAGGGAGAACTCACTTGCCCTACAGTCTTTGAGAACATCCCTGAGTCTGTGAGGGAGGAGTGCCTTCAGCCATGCAAAAGTCAAGGCCATGGTCCTGTTTTGCATCCCAGTTAGCAAATGTGTGCTTCAGGCAGAGGCTTGGGATGAATAGTAGCCCCAGTGCCTGCTGTCTCCTGGACCACTGCCGGCCGTTTAGGACATCTCTGTCAATCCATGTGTAGATGTGTAGAGCTGGATGCTCCCACTTGGAGGAAAGGCAGGCCCTAGGCCAGGGAAACACTAAGATGTATCTGGTTGCAAAGTAGAGGGGTCAGGCTTGCTGTGTATACAAACTGCCCACCCCTGGCAGGTACCTTTTAGGGATACCCGGGGTTGCCCATACAGAGCTGCATGGGCATGGACAGTGACTGCCCTAGGGCTCTAGGCCAGGTTGAGGCTGTTTGTCTAGATGGGCGGATGTTACCCCCAGCTCAAGGCTAGATCATTGTGGGTTCCCTATGTGAGATGCAGTTGCTTTGGGAGGCTACATTACAGGGCCTGGGGCAGACAGGCCCCCTCTTCTGCAGACAGAGGCCCAGGCTGGAAGGTTTGCTCTGGGATATAAGCGATCTCTGCTTAGAACCTCCAAGCCCAGGGCTGCAAAACTTCTAATGTCACGATGGATGTGGCCAACACCCAAGGGTGTTTGTTTTGTTGTTCCCACCCCAGGGATTCTAACTGAGCCCCCCAGACCCCAGGTCCTATGTGATGTGGTGAGGCTGGGGGCCGAGATCTTGGACTTCAATGTGAGCTCAACCTGTAGAGCTATTGGCTCTCCTACCAGACTGCATTGCACAGCTTCTTCCAGAACACTGCCCTTAGAACCACCCCCTTCTCACCCGCCCAGTTATTTGAAAAGTCCCGAGACTCTTTGAAGATGTGCAAGTGTAAGACTCACGACTCACTGGGCATGGTGGTGCACTCAGGAGGATCTCTACAAGTTCGAGGCCAGCGTGGTCTACAGAGTGAGTTCCAGGATGGCCAGGGCTACACAAAGAAACCCTTCCTCCCCCCCAAAAAAAATTGTGACTCAGAAAAAAAAGACAAAGAACAACCCCAAACCCTTTGAGGTCATTAAGATGTGACTCCATGGTGCCTGTCAGATGAGGGGTCAGAACATGATGGGGCTGAACATGGCCTGGGTGTTCTGGCAGAGATAGACCAAAGTCACACACTTCAGGAATCTGTCTTGAGATGCCTCACAGCATGAGGTACATGGGGTGGGTAGAGTAAGAGGGACCTGGGAGATGGATCATGTCATGCTTCCTTCATATCCGTCTTGCTTTTTGTCTGTTGTGGGTCTGACTTGTCATTGGCCAGCTGAGGCCCCCTCAGTCAGTGTGGCAGATGTATAGTTGGATTGATGTCACCCCCATGTGCAACTGTTTTATCCTTTCCCTGGTCTCCGTCTCTGCTCTTGCTCTTCTTCTGCACTAAGCGCTCAGGCACTTACATATCACTTCCTCTGCCTGTCACTGCACAGCTTTAAATTGATGCCACTGAGACAGCCTAGAACCTGAAGCAAACACCTAGACACCCCTAGGCACCGCACAGTCTCCCAGCTCTCAGCTCCTTACCACAGAACCACTGCCAGTCCCGGCTGCTCCTCACGACACTGCTGTCCCTGCGCTTCACTTAACCATAGGCTACAGCACCCAAGGCGCTTGGCACTATTCTGAGCAGTTTTTGGTAAGATTAGTTAGGAACAAGAAAAATAAAAGGCTTCTTGCTAATTTTGTATACTTTGAAAATTCTGTTGCAATGCTTAAATTCTAGTTCCTCTTGGGCTAGGACAGACCCTCTCCATTTGGAACAAGTGTTTCATGAGAGCCCTTAAGGCCAGCAGGGTATGAGGGCTGGGAGAATTGATGGGGTCCAAGCATGGCTGGGGACAGGGATCCTGCAAAGACAGGATGTCCACTGCGGGTGTTTACCCACCAAACCCACAGTTACCCAGAGTTTTCTTAAGTGCGAGCAGCAGGAAATATTAGAAGGATTTAGATTGTGGAGATAAACAAAAAATACAAGATAGCCTCGAGAGGGCCTGGAACCTATTCCAACGGGCCCTGACTGTCTCTGCCCCAGAGAATTTATAGAGATGCCAAGGGGTGGAGCAAAAGACCTCCTCCCCCAGCACAGCCAAGTGCAGACCATCTCAGACACCTGCACTCAGGCCTGTGGTCCTAATCATCCTCTCTATGCAGATCTGCTGAGTAAAGCCACGAGGAACCCGAAAACGGGCTCCCACGGTCCGCCAGGCCTGGAGATGAAGCAGTGGAAGCTATGGAAGTTACAGGTGTGCAGGTGGCTTTTATTGATGATATCTTACAGCACACAAATCCTCCTGAGCCAAGTACCAGTCTCAGGGCCTGGCATCTTTAGATGCTAGCAAAAGGCTGGGCTGAAGTATCTGCCTATACCTGTGGGGGACCCACCCCCTCAACATACACACACTGAGAGACTGAAAATGTGTTTCCATGCTGCAGATGCACAAGAGAGTAAATACCCCAACCCAAATATGGGTCAGGTAGCTTTCCCCAGGGCTCCCCAGAGGTGGCAGCTCTTCCAGCATGGGCTTGAAGGCTGTAGCCCCGTCTAGATGAAGACCAGCATGTCTCTCCTGTTTCTCTGGGTTCAGCAGCCAGGTGGGTGGCTGAGCAGGGAGATGGAATGTGGGTGCAGGCTCAGAGCCCTCCTGCTACAGAGTGATGGCCACTGATAGACCCTAAGTGAGTTCTGGCCACCCTAGCCCAGGGTAAACCACCTGCTTCTCTACCTAGGCCCCAGAACTTCTTCCCTGAGTCCTTACGGCTAACTCTGTTCCATAACACCTCACCAGGGCTCATGTACACTTTCTGAGCAAGTGGGTTCCAGACAGGCAAAGAGTGGAGGTGGAAAGACTGGGTTTGCAGGCAGGCCACAGGAAGGGGAGGCATGGTCCTAGGCACCTTATCAGGCAGGTTACAGCAACTGCCTTGCCCTACCGCCTGCCCACCTGCTCTGACTGGGAGAGCCTGGCTCTTTGGTCAATCTCTTCACCTCAGCCTTTCAGGACACCCAAAAGCACACAGGGGAGGTTCACATAGTCATATCAAGAGCACCTTCCTCCCCAGGGTGGGGTAAAGATGGATTTCTAGGAGTTTGGGACCTTAGGTGAGCTGTTTCTACCTAGGGGGCATGCTGGACCATAGGGGGAGGCTGATTGTCAGCTTGCCAGGGGGTCCTCTGGAAATCACACACACACACACACACACACACACACACACACACACACACACACACACACCCCTGGGGCAGCTGTCCAGACCCAGCCACCCATAGCCACAGAGGATTTATTACTGTTTTGAGAAGGCCATGCTGGCCATGCCAGAGGTTGGGGGCTAGTCTGTGAAGTCTGGAAAGGGAAATCCATGAGGCAATTCTAACCCTAAAACAGGTGAGCCTCCAATGTCTCCCAGACCCAGTGTCCTGGAGCCTTGATGGGCTGCCTTGTTCCATGCATGCCTGCAGGATATAACCATTTTAGTAGAAGGTTCCAGTTCTGACCGTACAAACCACAAACAAGAATGAAGTCAGCTGCCTGGAGCAGTCCCTGGAGCCTTGAGGCATGGCCAGAGCCCAGAGCTAATTGTGCTTCTCAGATCAGGTGTTTAGAGACAAGACTTTGCTTTGAGTGTGTGAAATGGTCCATGGAGACCCATCGTTTACCAGTCCTGTGTCCCCAAACGCCATGGCTGGGGAAACTCAAGTGTGATAGCTGGAAACATCATTCAACCTCCGTAGCCACGGCCGCAGGACTTGCTCCATAGCCATGGCCGCAGGACTTGCTCCATAGGCCACGGCCGCAGGACTCGCTCCGTAGCCACAGCTGCAGGACTCGCTCCGTAGCCATGGCCGCAGGACTCGCTCCGTAGCCACGGCTGCAGGACTCCCTCCCTCCGTAGGCCACGGCCGCGGGTCTCCCTCCATGGCCACAGCCACAGAACTCCCTCCATAGCCACAGCCGCAGGGCTCCATAGCCACAGTCACAGGGCTCCATAGCCATGGCCGCAGGACTCCCTCCATAGCCATAGCTGACTGCAGGACTCCTTGAGGATACACTGGTGGCCCCTGCCCCACTCCATGCAGGGGCTGCAGAGCTCAGGCTCAGGATGAGGCCTCCTGACAAGCCCCTCCTCTGTTCTCCTCTTAAAGGGCATGGTGCCTTCACTGGTTGGCCCCTTGCCTGGTCTGGGGAGAGGCAGCTCACAGGCCCTGGTGTAGTCTCAGAGCCATGCAGAAGCTCTGATCAGAACAGGCGTTGGATGGCTAGAGAACACAGCTGGCCTCCATGCAGGGCGACTCCCCAGTTCTAGGTCTTTGCTTTTCCCACACACCCCAGCACCCCTTCAGAAATTACTGAGGGAAGCCATGTAAGACAGTGGAACCCAGGGCAGTGTCCAGTCCCTGCTCTGTCACTTCTCTGCTGCCAGCCTCACACTTGGCCAGACCCAAGTCACGAGTTGTGGTACAGCTATGCAAAGAGATGCAAATCATACATATTTGTAAAAATAGGTTAAAAAGTGCCTCCTGCCAGCTTCCAGGTGGTCCAGTGGTCTCATGACTGGCCCCACTGAGAGGATGTCCTTTCTGGGGGCAAATCTTAGAGCCACTGTATAGTTGTAGTGCAGCCTGCTTGGGCCATGCCAGCGTGTGACAATTCCCCCTCCGTGTTCTTCTGTGTCTGCCTATCGGTCCCAGCACGGGCTTCTTGGCTGCTCAGAGCTGTGTCTCATCCCGGGTCGCAGGATTACAGGATGAGAGCTTGTTGCTGCAGCTGCTCTTCCGACTCTGGGAGCTGCTGCCCACGTGGGCCAGGGGATCAGAGCGGATGAGGTACCTGCAGAAGATAGCAAGGAAGGCCCCGGAATGGCAAGTCAGGTAACCAGCCACACCAGACCTGTGCCAACTATGGGACCCGGAGCCCTATGCCTGATGCTGGGAGGGCCAGTACTTTGTACTCACACAATGTCGTTGGGCTCCAGCCTCGTGTCTGGTGGGGGATTGATGAGTACGTAGGAAAGAGTGTTCTGGTGATGGTCGTTCATCTCGTCTGCAAAGGACATAGCCCAAGCATCACCCAACTCTATCCAGTACAGCCCTGCTGGGCCCTGGGGAGCCAGGGGAGCTAGTTCTCCATCTAGCCTCTCTGGCCATATACTGACTGATCCTCCCTGACGCCTGTCCTCAGCTCCTGCCTGCACTGGGCAGGGCTCAGCCAAAAGGAACGGCCGAGCACTGGCTCCCACTCTCCCAGGCAGCTTGCTTGGCTGACAGCCAACCTGAGATGACATCTCACCGATGGAGGGGGTGGGTGCTGACTGAGCAGAGGCACTGAGCACACCTGCACATGCCTGCTTCCTACAAAGCTGTATGGGCAGGTGCATATGCCCACATGCACACATACCCACACAACACCTGAGTGCACTTGTGCATAACTGTGCATGCCTTCACCTGCATATATAACTGTATACACTTATACATACCTATGTATACCTATATATATCTCCACACTTGCAAGCACCTGTGCATACCCTATATACATGTACCTGCACATATACCTGTATGTACGCATAAACACTACTGATCACTTGCACATATGACACACCCACATTCCCGTAATACCCACATGCACAGCTATACAACAGCTAACATACACACACCGTCTGCACACCTATATACCTGCATGCCCTCCAGAAGCTGCTCAGGCCTTCCTATCACCCTTCTGAAGTGCTTGGCAGGTGCCACCATCCCTGGGACTGGGCAGGCCACCTCTGCTCCCTATACTCTGGTCTCACTGACCAGAGAACGGGGCCCTTCCCTCCTGTTTGTGGCTCTGCTGCTGCTGCTCCTCTGGGGACAGAGACCAGGCGACAGCCCCAGGGTGACCATGGAATGCGGGTGGTTCTGGAGAAGCAGCCAGTTACATCATTGATCTCTGTGCTTGGCCAGCAGGGCACCATGGCCACATCCAGTGCTGGCAATGGCCTTGAGCTTGCTGGTCTCAGTTTACCCACTTCGTGTTTAAAGGTACCTCTGGACTCCAAGGACATACAAAATGAAGGTGACCTGGGACAGGGCCTCTTCTGCCTGGCCCCTTCCATTTTTCTTTATCCTTTGTCCTGCGAGGTGTAGCTGACCCCTCTATGAAATTGCAGAAGCTGCCAAGTAGCCAGCTGGGCTAGGGCAGGGCATGCCTTGGCTCTCATAGCTGCAGTCCCAAGATGAGGGAATACAGCACAGAATGCTTTTGTGAAGTGGGGGTGCCTATACCTCAAACAGTCTGTACCTGGAGTAGTTCAAATGGAGCCAACATCTCTGTCTACTTCCTCAGGGTAGGACAGCCTGGTGGCCACTCTCCATATATGGGGTGCTGTTCTGTCCCATGAGCATCAGTTTTTGCTTCCTTCCCAATCCTACAGTTAAGATCCCCCATGTTGTGGCTTATGCTGGGAGCCAAGTGGGAGGTGTGTTATCCTGGGACCAAGTCCCTCATGCAGCTCTGGGGTAGGCAGTGCAGGGACAGCAGGGTGTGCACAGGAGCAGGGGGATTCATTCAGTCATGCTCACAACACTCCAGGCCGTAGCCACTGATGCGTGTCTATCAGGGCCACCAGTCATCCCGCAGGGGGCCAGAAGCCCTGGCTGTGAGAGGAAGCTACTGGATCCTCTGTCTTTAGGCCTGGGCCCTGGGCTACCATTCTCCTCCAACCAGGGGTGGATCTGGGAATGTCTGAGACTTGCAAAGCGCGTGGGGAGGGCAGGACTAGGCCTGGCTTTGTGCCTCTGTGGTGCTGAGCTGAGGGGGCCATGCCAAATCCCAGGTATGCCAACGTGGGGCTGTGGTCAGTCTTGTGAATCCAACTGCTTGGCCTGGGAGAGCAAGCCAACAGCCCTGAGGTAGACTCAGCATCCACGTGCTGGTAAAGATAGATAGACAGCAGGTGCAGGGGAAGGTAGGGACGGGGACATGGCCTGGCTTGAATGCGCTTCTAGAATGGAAACTCTCAACAGGTTAGGCCTCTGCAACAGCTCTGCTTCCCCTCACCTTCTCTCCCCGGGGCCCCCCCCGCCCCCCACCCCCCGCCCCAGCTGAGTACCTCCCAGACCCAAGCCCTGGGCATCTATACCCATTTCCCTGTGTAGCCAGAGCTTTCTAACCTGAGCCTCAGCTTGCTCATCTCAGAACCAGAATCACTTCAGGGCTGTGCTCTTTCTCCTGCCTCCTATACACACTGAGCTCCCGGGCACAATCCCACACTGGATGTTGTCCTGGATGAGCAGGTTGTGACACTCTGGCCTCACATCCTGACACCACACCATGCCGCGCGTAGGGTACTGTGAGTCCCTGTTGCCAAGTTCCAGCACATTTTCCCCAGTGAGCACACAGGTGATGCTCAGTGAACACTCAAGAGCGTCCTGTGATCCTGCAGGAGCTCCCCAAGCCCTTGCCTGCCCGCCTTTGCCTGGGAGCCACACAGGAAGCAGATGTAGCTGGGTGCAGGGTGTGCATGGTTCATGGAGGTCACCAGGCCCAGCTCAGAATCCCAAGTGGCCAGCAGAGGGCCCGGTTTCCATGAATGCTGGCAGGGTGGTAGGAGGAGGAAAACCACAGCCCCGGAGATGCCAACACTTCACTTCTGTGGCTGCCCACAGCCATCCTCGCAAATAAGGACCCAGCTAAACTGACATCTACTTGGGCCCAGACACCCCTAAAGCTCCCAGAAAACCTGTTTGGAGGGGAGGCACCGAAGGCGGGTGGCTTAGCCTTTGCTCTGGGCTCTGACCGGCCTCCGGTGTGGGATAGCTCCTTGGAGGAGGTGCTCAGCAGCATTGAAGCATGCAGATGAGAAGTGAGCAGATCAGCTCTGTCTCAAGCAGACAGAAAGAGTCTTCTCCTGAAGCCCAAGTCTACCTGGCTTGGGTAGTTCAAGCCTGCCTATGCCTTGGCACAGAGTGCAATGCCAGTTTCTATCCTCACGTCTGGCAGGAGGCTCACTAAGACACCCAGGGACTTTGGGCATCTTGTGGGACTAGCCAGAGAGGCCAGCTGTTGCTGAAATGGCCTGCTGCCTAGTCAGGGCAAAGCTAGATGACACGGCACATCCTAACAACAGAGCTGGGTAAAGTATTTGGGGTTATCCCTGGGGCCAGGGTGGATACCATCATCTGGGGGCTCCCATGGCCCTCAGCCAGAACAAACCGAGGAGGAAGATAGAAGGTCTGAGAACCCACTGTGGACACACAAGTCCCTCCATTCTCTCCTGGTCACTGTCTAGCCCAGCCAAGGTGGCAAAGGGTTGGCACATCCCCTGTGTGGTGGCCAGTAGCCACTGGAGCAGAATTACCTTGCAAATATCCCAGGTTTACCCGATTCATCACATCACTGGCTGTTAAATTTGCTACGTCCTCTATGGAACACATAAGAGAGGCACAGACAGAAAGAGAGAGAGAGACAGGTCAGCAAGCAATGGCGGGGTGGGCACGCTGGCACAGCAGAATGCAAGGCAGTGGCCAGCTACACGCAGACACCGTCCACACTGGGACTGTGGTGGCCAGCACCAGCCACCTCAGAAGCAAGTCAATTGCCAAAGGGAATCTGGTCCTTCTCTGCCAAGCACTGGCATGTAGGGGGGTCTGCCGAGGCTAAGAGGCACACAGGGCAGGTGCCAGTGCTGAGCTTGGCCACATGGGCTGGACTTTGTATCTCCTAGTCCTTGCCATAGCTCATGAATGCTACAATCTCCTGAGCCTCGGTGGCCAGTTCCCCGGAACAATGGGTTACCTAGGCTGGGTACTGATGAGGTCACTAGATCTAGGGCATTGAAGGGACACTCCACACTGTGTACACATAGCTGGGAAAGGCTCTGGGGTGGTCATGTTGTTCTCAAAACCCTGGTCTGTCTTCCCCAGGCCTACCCCTTAGGAAAGTCTAGCCCCGCCTTGTGACTATGCCCAGAATGCCCAATATACATGGCCAGCACATGGCTCAGCCCCAGTGACCCCTGGGCAGCTCCCTCTACTTGGAGGAATCTCTAGGGCCCCATCACAATGCTGGGTGGGCCTCGGCAATGACTGAGTATTAAGACACTAAAAGAGTCCAGGGAGGCACAGGCCAAAATAGAGATCTTGGGCCCCCTTTGACCTCATCAGCAGAGGCAGCCTGGTCAAAGTCACATAGATGTATGTGACTTTGGGGTTATCCCTGGGGCCAGGGTGGATACCATCATCTGGGGGCTCCCATGGCCCTCAGCCAGAACAAACCGAGGAGGAAGATAGAAGGTCTGAGAACCCACTGTGGACACATAAGTCCCTCCATTCTCTCCTGGTCACTGTCTAGCCCAG
This sequence comes from Peromyscus eremicus, assembly GCF_949786415.1. Taxonomy (NCBI): domain Eukaryota; kingdom Metazoa; phylum Chordata; class Mammalia; order Rodentia; family Cricetidae; genus Peromyscus; species Peromyscus eremicus. The sequence goes on along the minus strand of NC_081419.1, from coordinate 15,311,077 downwards.
CCAAGGTGGCAAAGGGTTGGCACATCCCCTGTGTGGTTACCCAAAAGTGGTACAGAGAGAAGGGGTTACAGAATTCTGTTCTGCATGTTGTTTGCCTAGGAACTCTAAAGTAACAGAAATGTGATGACTGCCTTGGGGAGGACAGTGGGATGGACAGAGGAATATGTGGGTCTTTCCTGCTCCTACTGACTATCCCCTGCCCTATCCCTGGCCAGGGACCCACCAACTCCTTGCCTTTCAAGTCTCTCATGAAACGGGGAGACTGGACTTGTATACCTAATGAAGGCCATGAGCTTTTGGGGAGCTGGCTTGGCTCGCCACTCTATTCCTTTTCTGGGTCCAGTCCCTTACTTTCTGGTGGGGAAACTGAGGCTCCAGAGTGGTAGAAGTGAGCCGGTGTGGGTCACTCTGCACCCTCTCCATCCTGGGTGGGTGCAGACACTCCTCTGCCCTTCACTGGGCAGGCCCAAGTGACCAGGTAGAGCTGGAGCCATGCCTGCTGAAGGGGTCAGGCAGATGGGAGGTGCCCATCAACTGCTCTGCTATGGCCCAACCTGCCCCGCCTCGTCGCCTGCCCTTACCATAGCCAGTGGTGGGCAGCCCCAGGTGTTTCATCCGGTTCTTGACCAGCTCTGAGAGCTCCTGGCGTTCTGAGCGTCGGTAGAGGCTGAGCCGCTGCTGGGTGATCCACTCTGTGGCTGCAGGCGCCTTGCCCGCCTGCTTGCTGCTCTTCCGACTCAGCTTGCGGGCCCACTGCAGGCTCTTGCGGCGCAGGAGTGGGTGCTCTGCTGGGTCAGCACTGCCCCCGTGGCGGCCATGGGTGCTGCCACTGCCAGAGGCAGCCCGTGTGCCCCAGGACCCCTTGGCCTCCCGAGTGTCCTCGCAGTCCTCCATGTTCACCGAGATCTGGGACTGGGCAGGCAGGAGGGCTATGGGCTGAGGCCCCTTGTGCCTTCAGGTACCAGGGAGGAGATGGGCTCTGGACCCACAGTGTGAACACCAGCCTTCTCCAGGCCAGAAAGACTGTGGGGTCCTGTGTTCCCACCTGTACCCTAATCTGCCTGGCCTCCTGGCCTTGCTCAATGTCTGATCCAGGATGGAGCCAGCCTGTCCCCAGGGAAGAAGATCCCTAGTCTATCCAGGCCATCATCACATCTATGGGTCTGGCTGGTCCCTCTGGCCTGGCATATCCTGGCTTTGCCCTGCATAGGGGCCCCTATCTATACCACAGTTTCCCCATATGCAGGTGGTACAGGGATCCCCGTCAAACACATCCTTGGGAGTCAGTGCAAACAGACAGGGTGTGGTAGGCTGTGCATGACTGAGTGGGCATGTGAGGTGCTGGGGAAAATGTGGGGACCCCATTAGGTAGTACCTTAGAGAGACTGGGAGGGATAATGAGGGTGTGGGGGTCAGACCAGCCCATAGGGGTACCTGCTGCTCTGAAGGCTGCGGTGGAACCTGTTGATGGTGCATGCAGCTGGGCTGGGGTGAGGGGTACACTTGATGTGGGTAATCCCATGTGATTTCCCCCGCCTCAATTTCCCCATCGTATAGGAGGATGGTAATTACTGAGAGCTCCCCACCCCCACCCCAAACAGCCCAGTGGCTAATACATTTTCCTTTCCTGCCTGTTTCTCAGGGGCCTGATCAAGGTAAGGAAGAATCCATGAGGCACAGGGGAAGCGGAAACTCCACATGGGGTCCGGGAGTGCTCACCTGGGCTCTGAGGTCATGGGGCTGTAAAGGAAACCAAGGACCATGTGGGACCTGTGGGTGGGTTTGCCTCTACCCCTGTGCATCTTCTCAAAGTCCATACAGAGCATGCAGGGGGCAGGATGGTAGGGGGGCATGCTGCCCACACAGGTAGACTAGCTGCACCAGACCTCCCCTGACACCCCACCCAGTCCCCCTGGAGGTCTGGGATACCTTCCCAAGGTCACCATTCTTCCCAGAGTGGCAGTTGCCCTCACTGGAGGCACGTGTTTTGGACACTGAACCTGCCTAGGTGGCAAACAGTCACACACAGGTCCCCAGAGCTGGACTGTAAGAATTACACAGTACCTCAGAGGAGAAGACGTGGCACTCGGTCCTGTAGATGCCGATGGGGATCTCTGCACTGGAGGAGCAGAGTTTCTGGAAGAGGCGGCCATAAGTACGGATCCACAGGTCGGCCTCAGTTACCTTCATCTGCAGTGAGAGGGAAATCCCACACTGAGAAGGGCTGTAGGCAGCGCCCAGAGCCCAGGAGCAGTGTCCCAAGGACGGTGCCGGGCCCGCGTCATCCGGCACTGTATGCCCGCCTGCACTTACGGCACAGAGGTAACCGGAGCCTGGTGTCGTGTCAAGGCCCAACAGCAGCCTGGTGATGGTGATCATGTAGTCCTTCACGAAGGACTGTGGGGCAGCAGGGCCACGTAAGGCAGATGCTCCAGCCTCAGCACACCCAGGAGCCACCTGCCTGCCAGCCCAGCACATGAAGTCTAAAAAGGACCAGGACCCCAAACCCCTAGAGTGGTACCAGGGGACCCCTGAGGACAGTGGGACCTGCTGCTCCAGTGGGAACAAGTCTCGGAGGACCTGGAGAGGGCTGTCCAGAGCAGTGGGACCAGATCTTAGACAGAGAGCAACTGTGGGCTCTGGTCCAAGGATCACGGGACCCTGCCTACTTCCCTCCACATCCCAGCTGACCTGGTAGAGAAGCGTATCCAACATGCTGATGCTAAACACTCGGCCAGCAGCAAATGGGAGGCGGAACATGAAGGCCAGGTTGGAGCCATTTTCCCGTTCTCGCTGCAAGAAAGGGGTCCTCAGATGGCGCACAGAACTGCAGGTGGCCGTAGAATTGTGGATGGCCATCAGAGTAAAGATATGTACATAGAGTGTGTCCACGTGTGGTATGTGTATGTATGTGTGGTATGTGCATGCATGCATTTTGTATGCCTGTGTGGTATGAGCATGTGTGCACGGTATGTATGCATGTGCATATGTGTAGTATGTGCATGGTATGTGTACATGGATGTGTGTCTGTGCATACACCAACAGACTTCTGGCCAGCAGGCTTGACCATCCAGCTGCATCTCCCCAGACACACTCAGGCCCAGAGCCTAGGGAGAGTTTAGAGCTCTGTGAAGAAAGTGGACTACAAGACCCATGAGATACCTCCTATATTTGGAATCCAGGGCCTTGCACACACTGGGCAGGCATGCTGTGCTGAGCCACACCCCTAGCATGAGATTCTCAATACTCTTAACAATTTGATCTTGAATCACATTTTGTGATGTCAGGGGCAGTGGAGCATGTCAGCAGGAGGGGTATGCTGTGCGTGTTACTGCTCTTCACAAGGTCCACAAAGTTCCAGGCACTGGAGCTGATGATCCACAGTATGAGTTTTTTTGGGACACATTGCCACAGACTTAGTGGCTCAGAACTTCATTTCAAGGCTCTGAGGTCGGAAGTCTAACGTGGGCTTCCAGTGGCTGAAGTCAGGGCCAGCTGGGCCTTGAGCCCTTGGGAGGCTCTGCAGGACCCTTTCCCCACCTTACCCAGCTCCTGGGGATGCCCAGAGTCCATGGCCTGTGGCTTCTTCCTTTATCCTCAAAGCCAGCAGTGGAGCCTCTTCCTGTCTCTGATGCACTCCCTGTCATGTCCTCTTACAATTATGTGGGGCCAACGTGGGCATGGAGAACCGCTTCCCATCTCAAGTTCCTTAGCATGGTCCCGTCTGCCAAGTCCCTGTGCCTGGAAGGGGCTATCCATAGGCTTGGGAAAGAAGGCAAGCTTTCTTCCAGGCTACTCTTCCAGGAAGCATCCACAAGGGAGCTCAGGTGAGTGCAGACCCAAATCAGCCCGCACTGGCATCTGAGGACACTTCCCACAGCATAAGGAGTTTGCTTCAGGGCACATAGTCTCAGAGGCCATCGGGAACAGCAGTAGTTACAGGTTGGCCTTTCCATCAGTGAACCCTCTCGGTCACATCTTCCCGGTGACAGAAGGAAGCACACAGGACAAGTGGCGAACGTGCCTCTCATTTTGTCCTTCCGCAATCCAGTAACAGAAGAGGGCAAGTGTCGTGGAAAGTGACGGGTCAGAGAGAGAAACGATGGGGCTAGGATGTGCGGGCTTTACTGGCCCGTGAAGAACCACGTATGTCTGAGCTACAAACCACGGTTGTGCCACGTGACAATTCTGCAGTCATGGCCCCTGCCTTCCCACGATGGCGTGCACCTTGTGAAGATGAGCCACGGTGGTAACTCAAGCATTCCACTGGCTCTCCTAAGAACAGCACTCAACAGGAAGTGACCACACAAGAGATTGGGAGGAAAGGGAGGGTTTCAAGTGTTAGTGTCTTTCCAGAACGTTCCCTTCTATTTCAGACAGGGAGTGCGCATTTCTCTTCTGCGGGTGTGATGGGATTCTACCATCCCCAGGACGCCGTGGCACCAGCAGCCTGCCTCTTCTTCTTCCTTATCTTGTCTGCTCAGGGCCCCGGACATTGTCCAATGTGGATCCCAACCCCTCAGCATCCACGAATTCACTACCACGGTGTCCAGACTCCTTCAGCGTGTCCTTGTCATCCCTGCTGTCACAAAGCCACGTGATGGGCCCAGGACCATTCACGGCCTTGAGATGGACAACAGCTCGCAAGTCCAGGATGCAGAGAGGGGCCAGCCACCGGGTCCATGCTACAGGGCGTGGATGAAAGCCCCACCCGCCACTGCTGACACTGGCCATAGAGGGCCTGGCTGTGCGAGTGAGCCAGTTACTGTCTGCGTACGCTGCCTTCACCCACTTACAGGCTGCCCGTGAGGAGCGGGTTTGGCTCCAGGTGTGAGTGTGTATAGGGACACAGGCTCCACGATGACTCCATGCCTGGATGCCAGCCTGATCTACTCTCAGTCACACTGTGAGGACCCCCGTGAGATGTGCCCACTCACATGATCCTAGCACTTTTGACCCTTCCCAGTGTGGACCCAGATGCTGGGCAGGACAGAGTCCAGAGACGTGAGTAGGCTGGACAGCAGGAGCCACACTGTTGTCCGGGGCTCTGCCCACCTGGCTCCCTCATGCTTCTCTGGCTCAGCCAGACCCCAGGCTCCCATGGGCCACTTCCCCTTTGACCTAGCTTCAGGTCAGCATTGAGCTCATGTGCAGTAAGAAACCCCAAAGCTTGTCTGTTCTGCCTGATGTCTGGAGTGAGGCTTGGCCCAGACAGTCAGCCACGTGGGCCTCCGGCAGCTCTCCACAAGGCCACTGGCTCAGGCTGAACTTGGGACTCACACAGAACAGCAAGCGTTGGCAGCTGTGGCTTCCTCATCCACACTTGGCCTCTGCTGTCCTTATCTTAACACACGGCTTCCCCTGCCCTTACCCCAGTGTCTCGCCATCCCTTGTGTGGATGGCAGGGAGGGTCACAGCCACCATACATCAGAGTAACACAGACAGTGACCTGTCCCCATATAGTAGTTCCCCATATTCCTAGTGGGTTCCTGGGTCCTTAGTGTGTCTCTAATGCCTTACTGAGTCCCTGTGTCCCTGGGTTCCACATCTGGCCCAGCTGATGATACCCTCCATGGAGCTGACACCTCCCATGGAACTCCAAGGTCAGAAGTGCAAGAGGTTTTTCCCACTCTCTGATCCTCAGTGTCTGGGATGGAGGCGGTATCTGGTACTTGGTGGGTTGTAGGTATCTGTTACCAGTTCTGGCTGATCCCAGAGAGGATCACGACTGACGTGAAGGAGCTCAGAGAAGTAGCCCCATAAGGAGAGCCTTGCATCAGCTGAGCCTATCTCCTTAGCTCCTACAGGATACGCCCATGCTCCCACAGCCTTGCTCCCTCCCCTTGCCCTTGGTCTCTTTGGGCCTTTTGGCAAAGGATGGCCCACCAGGAAAGGTCCACTCACCTTTTCCAGTTTGGAAAGAGCCAGCGAGTAGCTGTCCTTGGCACGGAACTGCATGAACCGCATGTTGGAAGGGTGGGTGAGCTCTGTGGTGATGCTGAGGCTGGGGAAGAGCCTGGGGGAAGGATGATCAGAGGAGTTCTCCTCCAGTCAGGGTTGAGGGTCTGAGGGGGTCCCAGGGCTGAGGGTCTGAGGGGGTCCCAGGGCTGAGGGTCTGAGGGGGTCCCGGGGCTGAGGGTCTGTGGTGGGCTTTATGGCTGTGGGAGTCTGTGCTGTGGAGTCTGTCTATGGTGGGTCCTGTGGTCATGATTGGGTGGCCACTTGTGGGTCTCATTGTTACAGCTGTGGGTGCTGGTCTCTGGTAGATCTTGTGGTCAGGCCTGTGGGATCTGTGTTGGGTCTTGTAGTCATAGAAGTGTGGTCTCTTGTGGGTCTTATGGGGAGGTCTGTGAACTCTGATGGGTCCTATGGTCATAGCTCTGGGGTCCATGGTGGGTCCTATGGTCATGGCTGTGGGGTGTGTTGTAGGTCCCACGGTTAGGGCTGTGGGGTCTGTGTTGGGTCCCATGGTCAGGTCTGTGGGCTCGGGCGGGTCCTTTGGTTGGGGCTACGGGTTCTCACAGTGGCTCCATATCCATTTCTGTGGAGTCTGGCTCACCACGAAGCCTGGCTCCTGTGGGTCAGGTGCTCACCGAAACATGGTCTGCACATTGACAATGGTCTTGGCATCTGCCATGTAGTCCTCTTCAGCACTCATGGTGCTCTCCTTGTCCACCACCACCAGGTTGTCAGCATAGATGATGCCGCACTGCAACAGGCTGTCCAGACTGCACGGGGCAAGGGGTACGGCCATAGGACCCCCCACTAAGACCCTCTCAACCCCCCTCTCTCTCCCCCTCGGGGGGAGGATGGTGGAGGGACAGCAGGCACTCTGGCCATGGCTGTTCTCATCTTACTTGTCCACAGAGCCCTCCATGTAGTAGACCATGGGGAAGCAGCAGATGGCCTCCAGGAAGTGGTGGTCAGGCCTGTGGGGACAGCAGGGCCTGGAGGTGTCACCCGCTATATGGTTTATCCTCCCCACACTCTGGGGGCCCCAAAAACATGGGACTGAAGGGGATTTAAGACCGAATGGCCCGCCGCTCATTCAGCTCAGGGGAAACTGAGGTCCTGGACTTTTACAGCCAAGGCTGGACCTTGGGCTCTGGCTGCCATGCTTCTGGAGTCCCTGGATGAAAGGAGCTGTTGTTTTGGGAATCCCTGCGGTCCTGCCAGCATGGAAGGCGGCTGACACGGGAAGCGAGGCATCACGGGGACTGCACACTGTCTCACTTGTTGTCAAGCAGCAGCACGATGGGGTTGAGCTCCCGGCGGGACCGGTAGTAGGCGCGCAGAGGCACGATGAAGTTGTAGAGCCCGTTGCCGGCTGTCTCAGCGGAGACGATGATCAGCTTGTTCTTGAACCCGTAGGCCTTGGCATCTTCGTAGCTGTTGTGTTTGCAGCCCTGGGGACGTGGGGGACCAGGCTGGGCACCACCCTGGCTGTGGGAGAAGCTGCTGGGCCAACAGCCGCAGGGACGTGCAACGTGTAGCCCGTGGGAGCCCTGGGGAGATAGGGGGCCACCAGCCACCAGGGCTCATCCTGCCGGCCACCACGGAAGTCAGTGGCTCACAAAGCTCGGTGGAAGCCAGCCAATGCAGCATTTAGCTCCAGAAATACAGAGGGCCAAGTCATGTGCACACACACCTGTGTGTGTGTGTGTGTGTGTGTGTCCGCGTGCACGCGCGTGTGTGCATGATACGTGTTCACACAGTGCATTGCCTGGCTCTGCCTACCACAGAGCCCAGAATCAAGGCCACGAGCAGCATCTGATCCTGTTTCCTAAAGCCCCTTTCCCTAAATTGAGTCAGACCTCAGATGGAGGTGCCTGGTCCCAGTCCGTAGCTGGCCATGCACAGTGAGGAAGTGTGAGAGGCTGCCGAGCATCAAAGGGTTCAGATCCCCAAACAATGTGGAACAGAGTATGGGTCCTGAGTAAAACAAGAGGCCATATGCCTCCACCACGTGAGTGCCAAGGATGCTTTTCTCTTGGCAACATGCTAATGAGAACTATTGGAAGAATCTAGAAGTATGAAAGCTGATTCAGGGTGGGTCAGGTTAGAAGCTATCCTGCCCTTATCTGCAGTGACTGAACATGGAAACATTCTCTTTCACAGCGGGACAGCATGGCCAGAGATGTGGCCTCTGCGTGCTCAGCCCAGATGCATGGGTTGGTTCTATCATGGATTGAGTTTAGTCACACTAACCACTGGATCACACTCTTCAAAGGTCAACAAGGGATCCCTAGGAAGGCAGAAAGGGGGAGTGACAGGCATGTGCTGGCTTAAAGAGTGACAAGGCCTTTGGAGCCTTGGGTTCCCCCTGACAGGAGACCCTGGCTCTGCCTGACTCTGGTGACAGGTTATACGAGGAGAGAACTAGTCCTCCTCATCTGGAAACACCCAAGGTGTTGGGGGGCTCGGGCTCAGTGGTCCTAATCTGCTTTCAGTCTGTTCAGAAAAGGCTGCTGTGAGATCAGAGCAGGGGGGCAGAGAGCAGCGGGCGGGGTGAGGTAGGGAGGGCTCTGCTCCTGCTCAATTTTGCGGCACCACCAAAATACATAGCCACCAAAGCGGGACAGCGGTGGCCACAGCGGAGTCCAGGTGCAGCTGCGGAGACTCAGCCTTACCTTGTCCAGCCTCAGGCAGCAGAAGGGAGCTTTCACAGGCAGGAGGTGGCATAAGGTCGGGGAGCTGCCAATGTAGGGCGAGTTGGGGGGGTAGCCCTTCACATACCTGGATGAAGACAGGGACCACAGCATGGCACCATGGCATGGTGGCCTGGCCACTTCAAAGCTACCCTTCACCTAGAATATTCATGGAGTCACCTGGTACTTCTCCCAACTCCAGATCCCCATATCTGCCTGGGGCAGCCACATGAGCTGAGACCTCAGGGATCTGTCCCTGCTTCCCAGGCTAGGGCTGGGACAGGTACACCAAAGTCCTAGAGTGGCTCAGGCTGAGGTGGGGTGCAAAGGGGCCACTTGTTCCTACTCCCCTCTGCAGGACCCAAGGAGGACTGGGAGTGTCACTGCCCATGAGGAAGCTTCCCAACGATCAGCCCTCAGCTACTCAGGTGGGGGACAGGAGGGCAGCTCGTACTCCATGGGACCCCTTTTGTCCCTGGAGGAAAATTCCACACACAATATACTCAGTGCATACATTTAGACACATACACACTGAAGAAAACACAGGAACAGATGCATGCACACGTACACATACACACGGGTGTGCACTTGTACACATGTACATGTGCGCACACACAAGCAATACCCAGCCACTTCCACACATGTACATACACGTCTCTCTCTCTCTCTCTCTCTCTCTCTCTCTCTCTCTCACACACACACACACACACACACACACTCACTCATATTTTCTCTCTCTCCCCACCCTGGGACCTGGAAGCTGAGAACACCAGGGCCGAAATCACCAGTCTCCTGAGTGATGTTCAAGGCACCGCAGGTCAAGACAGGACCTCCAACCTGTGCTTCCAGACTAGCCTCTCAGAAGGCTGCCTCCCCTCCCCCAGCCCCACAGTGCCCACTACACACCATGCCGTACTCTGACACTGGGCCCTGGTCACAACCCTCTAGCTCTGTTTCCATGTGCCTTAAGGACACGGCCACAGGGACCCATGTACTTTCTGTCTGCAGGATCTGGGAGCTCCACCACTGACCCCTCAACCTTAGAGCAGCTCCCAACAGGAGGATGCCCTGACTGAGGTCAAGGTAGCTAAACTGTTGAGGATTTACTAATGTCCCTCTTGGTCTCAACCAGGAAGATTTGGCCTCAGACCCCAGCCAGGATGGCCACTTGAGGTAGGCTTGTAGTCTCTGGTTCTGGACAAGGTCTTGCCAAATCACCTGCTGGTGACTTCTACAGACCCTGCACCAAGAATATCCACCTGAAATGAGGTGGGCCATACCCCACAGTACCAAGAGAAGCTGATCCACCTATGACGTTAGCTCAGGAATGTCTATGGGTCACTGCCTGGCTCTATACCGATTCATGGAGTAACCCAGGGCAGACAACTCAGTGGCTGAGCAGGTATGGGGCTCTGCTGCCCCACCACCCACCCTGCTTCTACATGCCACTGTGTGGGTCTGTGAGTCTCCTTATCTCTGACTCCAGCCAAGGTCAAGGGGAGGGTACCAGCCTAGTACACCCCTGCCAGCATGCTCTCAAGTGCTTCCCAGGACTAGGCTTGGGGTGAAGTAAAGGACCTCTGCTCTGATTCCCTGTGTGTTGGGGCCCCACCCAGAGGACCCCATTTGTGAAGCGGGGATTGCCCCTGTCCCCAGCACTGGGGACCTTCCCCTCCCCCTGAGCGCGGAGCTCCATTCAGCACTCACTCAACCACAGAGAGCCCCTCGTCCTCCGAGGGCGTCACCTCATCCTCTGACTGGTCACTCAGCAGGTCGCAGGGCAACAGGGCTGAGCCGTCTGCCACCTCCAGAACGGGGGCGATGCTGGGGCGCCGACTGCCAGAGCCATTCTCCGTGGGCAGAGCCAGCTTGCCGCTGCCGCCGCCGCCGCCGCCGCCACCACTCCCACCCTGGGAGGGCCGGCAATCCGTGTTCTGCAGGTCCATGGCCACTGTCCCTGGACAGAGGGGTGGACCCTGACCAGCAGCCCTTTCCACCCCGTCTCTAGGCCAGCTGTGCGGCCTTCGGAATTTCAGCACATCCCCGAGTCAGTTTCCACTTCCGGACAAGGGGGACCCCTGAGTGGTGGTGATGTTGAGTAGACCCCACGGGCCCCCATCCAGGGCCCCATCCAAACTGGTTGCTGTGGCTGATTCTGACCTCCTGAGGGTGGGGGCCCTTGGGGCTCATGGGAAACTGGTTGATCCGCTTTAAGGACAGGGCTAGGGAGGGTGGCCACACAGTAACATGAGAGCTGCGAGGCCATTGTGCACCTGCTGGTCTCTGTTGCCCCCACCTCAGCCCAGGGCTGCTAGGTTGTGTCGGTGGCTAGTTCACGGATGCAGCTCCTAGCCTCCGTGGGCCAGAACTGAGGGGTGGTGGGAGGGCTTCCTGAGTCACTCTGTCTCAGGCATGGGGGTGCGCAAATATCAAGCAATGGATGGAGGTTGGGCCGGGCAGCAGCAACCCCGACCCCGAGCTCTTTCTCAGACGTGACCACCAGGGTAAGCTGTTATCGCAGGATAACAGAGTCTGGCAGCTGCTGGCACATGTCACACTTGGCTGAGAACGTGTACTACAGAGTCAAAGCACAGGGTCCCTAGAGACCACTTAGGCTGGGCATACAGTGGGTGCTTATTAGTGTTAACTTGTTTTTTGAGTCATAGCTTGGGCCTAGCACCACACCAGGTTATTGCCCTGGATAACCTGTGGGTCTGTGGCCTGAGAGGACTCAATGACCTGTTCCTGTTCCCCACTGTCCCCTGGAGGGCTGATAGGGGATGACACATGCAACAGGGACCACCTTCTGAGTCTTGGACCAGCCCTGATCAGGAGGTCACCTGAACCAGTTCTGGGAAGACTGCAGTCCCTGGGAAGAGCCCTGAAGCTAAGCTGTTGCTAACTTCAGACAATCTACACCTGGTGGATGCTAGGGCCTTCATCTATTCAAGGGATGCCCTGGGCTGAGAGAACTACACGGGCCTCTGGTTAGTAGTATACCTACCACAGGACCCCACAGGCTCTCAGTTACCCAGGTAACTGATGCTCACTAAAACCCTGGCAGGTGAGGGGGGAACCCCAATTGGACAGATCCACAACTGGAGGCCCAGAGAGGCTCACACTGTCCTAGGAAGAGCTGAGTCTCCGGGATCTCCTGGCCAGTGGCAGGTGGGGTGTGGAACACACCCTTGGAAACCACACATCCACCTCCCGCCTCCTCGGCTGCTCACCCATAGAGGCAATGATGCTGTGCACTGGCAGCCGGGATGGTCCCTCGTACAGCGCCTGCCCTGCAAGACCTCGCCTCTTCTGCTTCTCCTCCTGCTTGAAGATGAAGGCTGAGTTCTCCTCCTTGGTGATGTTGATATAGAAGCAGGTGTCGGAGGCCGCCAGGATGTGCCGTGGCCCCGGGTTCAGCAGGATGCTCTTGTTCTCCTCACGCTTCAGCCCAATGAGGCACACACCATACCTGAGCAGACATGGCCTGGAGCTCGGGGCCACTCTTGGCACCCTGTGGCTCAGGCTGCCCTCCTGAGCCACTAATTCTCCTTCCAGGGACCCCACTGGGACCTTTCGGACAAGCCCTCCCCTCAGGCGCTGGGGACTTGAGGACCCTAGGCCAGCCGTAGGAGGGCAATGGCTATGTGGCAGGTTCTTACATGAAGCCTTGTTCTGGGATGTCCTGACTTGCCCATCCTCGCCAGGTGGGCAGAGCCCGGCTACGCTGTCCTTGGCTGAGACTCTGCAACCTCCTGCCCCAGGGCCCCACCCATGCTGACCTGGTCCTGGGTGGGGAGGATGAGCAGCCCAGGGGTGGTGGGAACAGCACGCTCCAACCCCTGAGTCCCACGTACTTCTTGTGTGCGTGGAAGGCTGCGTAGGTGAAGCTCTTGCCCTCATACTCCCGGAAGAACTTGCTGTCACCCATGCGAATGTGGTACACTTCGTTGCCCGAGCAGCGCCCATACATGCGCTGCCACTGCTCTGGAGACTCCTGTCCTTCCCTACCAGAGGAGGGTAAGGGGGCCGTCACCTTCAGCCAGGGCTGCCCCTCCTACCCAATTGGTTAAATGCACCCTGCATCACCCTGGACCCCTTCCTGTGCCAGACCTCTGCCCACTACATGCCCTCCTCCTCCAGGGAGCCCGCCCTGCCTTGTGGGGTTGATCGGGACGGCCAGGGCGTGGTAGTCGGTCTGGCACAGGGCACTCACTGGCCACGGGATGTGTGCACCAGCAGGGTGATGAGGGTGGAGGTGGCCGGGCAGATGCAGTTCAGGGCCAGCATGGCGTACTTGCACTCCTCCTCGCATACCACGTGGTCTGTGGGGACTGCAGGGTCAGGGCCCGCCACCCCTGCTGTCTCTGGTCCCTCCCCGCAGCACCCAGGTCTTTCTGAACGTGTGAAGACACGCCTGCTTGGTGCCCCTGGAAGCCCAGCCTGAACAGCCAACTCCTTAGGGGTTCAGCACCTCTGTGAGCTGCACTTGGAGTCCCAAAGGGGCACCTGCATTTCTGGGGTCACCTCAGCTCTACCCAGGTGGCCCTTACCTGTCCCCAGGTGCCCATCATGGGTCCTGTCCATAGAGGTTCTGATCAGACAGTGCTCTTGCTCCCACACCACCTCTAGCTCCCGCTCCCGCTGACCTCGGCCCCAGGCGGAGGCCAGATCATCTGCCAAGGCTACACCGTGGTAGCTCCCCATTCTCTGATGCAGAGATCCGGAGGGCATGTTATCCCAAGGGCGAACCCTCCTTGAGCCTATGAGAGGAGTACTTCACCCCCACCCTCCGCTCCCTTGCAGCCTGCACACCCATGATATCACAGGGCCCCAAACACACCAGCAAATTTGACGTGGAACTTGTTTTCAGGCTTGAGAATCTGGACGTAGAGGGGACAGTTGGGGGCAAAGTCCTTCACAGCCCAGGCTCGAAGGATGGTCTGGTGATCCTGCGGGGGAGGTGTGGTTGGTGTTGGGGGGCCTCCTGCTAACAGTAGGCAGGCAGTGCAGGCTGGGGGGGGGGGGGAGTGTGCCGGAACTCACCGCAGCAGTACGGTCCACCTCATTCCTGCTGCTGAGGATAAAGCAGGCCTCGCCGTTGTCCATCCTGCGGAGCACCAGCTGCTGAGCGAGGCTGCAGACCCAGCGGGCCTCCCCAGGAGGAGGTCACGTCGGGAGGGGCCGGGTGTGTGAAGTGAGGGAGGATGGCCCAGCAGAGGGCCTTGCTACGGTAGTCAGGCCCGGCCCAGCAGCATGGCCCAGCATCAAATCCTGCAGTGCATCCCAGGCTTCCCAGCCTCCCCAGATTCTCCTGGAACATTCTGGGCAGGTCAGGATGCCTGGACACCCACAGCAGAGTCCAAGCTCAGATGCTTAACAAGGCTCATGAGCCAAGACTGCCCTGGAGATACCAATGGACCAGTGGGGACTATTCAGGGTTTCCAAGCTGTGACATGATGGTGCCTGAGAGGGGACTCTGAGCCACACTCTGCCACATCCATCCACACTCTGGGCTCTGCTTGCTGCTGTCAGAGGCTTAGGATCGGAAGGAGTGGGTCCTCTTGAGACCTTGTCTCACTGGTGCTGATGACCTAGGTTCTGGGGAAGTAGACCTTACATGGGCACTGTCGAGCATCTGGGGCTGGTCTCCTGGGCTCCCATCCACCCTGTGTTGGACCATAGAGCCTGTCCCCCCTTCTGCCTGACCACTCAGCAGCCTGGACTTGGGTGGTCATTTCTAGCTCCTTCCAGGTTCCCAGGAGACTGGCTGCAGAAACAGCTCAGCCCTGCTGAGAGAAACTTTCACCTCACAAGCAGGACAGTAAAGCCTCATGCCTGCTCCACAAAAGCTGTGGGTGCCTCCCTGCCTGGCAGCCACTTCCTTTTTCCTGTCTGCCAGCCCAGAGCTGGACACAGGCAAGTACAGTCTCATGTGAATTGGGCAGGAGCCCCCAAAAGATTGCATCCATGGGAGCCCCAGCTCAGGGTTCCGGATGAGGGACCTGGGCCGTTGTCCCGTTTGCCCTTGGTCCTGCATCATCTGTACCATACAACCAAGGGTACAGGAGCCTCCCGGAATGGAAATGTGGCAGGAGAGGCTTTGGGGGAAGAATTCCAGATGGTGCAGTAGCACATTCCAGTTACACGTTAACAGCACACCCCTGTCACCTCGAGTCACTCTGTCAACTTGTCTTCACATCAAGAGCCACCCTCAGCCCTGTGTCTTCGCCATTGACTCTCAGCAGCCGGTTTTTTCCACCCCCAGTCTATTTTAAGCTCCCTGAAACCTGACAGAGAAAATCCCCAGACTCAGAGCAAGAGAGGGAAAGTCACCCCAAGGCAAGACCCACAGCAGAGGAGGGCATGGCTGGGCTGGGCCAGGCATGTCTGTTAGGCTGTCTAGCGGGCTAGCGTGTCGGGATGGAGCTAGGGTCCCACTCACCTGGGCCTCAACCCTGACCATTTCACCCACCCTGGCCCTGCCTCCACCTGGGAACCCCGCCTGCCTCAGGCCCTGTGCCAAGCTAGCCTGTCATGGCCCTACCTCTACGTGGGGACTCCCCGTGGCCTCAGGCCCAGGTCTGGCTGTGCTGTCCTGGCTGGCACTCACTTGGCTCGCATGAGGTCCTGGTCCTTGAGGGCAGAGCCCTGGAGGTAGATGACTCGCTGGGACCACAGGGGAATCTGCAGTACCCTGCGCACCTGGACATCCATTTCGGAGGGACACAGGATGACCACGTAGTAGTCCTGCTGGTCAGGCTCTGTGTCAGTGCCTCTGAGCAGGGTCCTGTCCCCCCAGCCTGAATTGTTTCCTGGATGGTGTCATTCCCCGGGCCTTATGGGACCACCACAGACCGCCCGCCCACCCCCCAACACACACACCGGATATGACAACCAGGGTCTGGAATGCTCAGGAACCTTGCCCAAGCATGTGGCAGTCTTGTACAGCGGGGGTGGGAGATGGGGGTTGCGGGGAGGTGACTGCTCTGGGAGCCCGGAAGAAATCTGAGACTCCCCAGGGGTGCCCCATAGCCTTACCTGGAGCCGGGGGTGGGCATAGAACTCATTCAGGAAATCCATGAGGAGGTCAATCTTGAGGGAGCTCACGCACAGGACCACATGCTTTTCTGTCTGTGCTCGGTGGCGGCTGTAGTTACCCCCTGACTTCTGTCTCTCCATCCAGAGGTAGACAAGCTCTTCAAACTGTGGAGAGGGAGCAATGGGCACAGGCATCCAGTGGGGGACAAAGGGTGGGGCAGGCTGTGGAGCAGCAGTGGAATGGGGGGGGGGCTGTCCAGGGTGGAAATGCCAGCTGATGAGGACAGAGAGGAAGAGCCGGCCTGCTTGGCTGGCCGGATGCGGGAGTGATGGGGACAGTAACCTTAGCAGAGACCAGAGCAGGACCCGGAGATGGCATGTGTAAAGCCGTGTCAGAAACTGTGGTGTGTGACCCAGGTCATGGGAAGTCCAGCTCGTGGCCTCAGAAGCTACCTGAGCAGCAGTGGGTGCCAGAGCCTGTACTCTGGACATCTGGACCGACATGAGTCTTGGCCCCGCCTATCAGCTTTCCTGACAGTATTAGGAAATCCTCAGCATTGAAGTTAGGGATTTCTCTCTAGCAACAGTGACCAGATCAGGCATCAGGTTCCTGATGTGGAAGCCATGTGTTCAGTCCTTGTCAGTGGGGTCCTCTCGGACTGGGTGGGAAGAGTTCTGAGGACTGCCTGGTGGTTCACATCTGCCTGGGTCATGTGAGCTGCTCTGCCCAAGGCCTCACAGGGCATGTGGCTCTGAGGTCAGATGTCCTCTGCCTGTTCCATCTTGAGCATCAGCACCACACATGGCTTTAGCCCATTTCTGAGTGGACTGTGGCTGTAGGCCCTGACTGCTGTGTCCACTCTCACGGTCTTTATCCCACTTCCATGGGTCCTCACCAGGAGACCTGTGGCCTGGTTCTTTAAGACCCTGGGGTTGGGGAACACAGGGGCCCCCTGCAGGTGGTCCATGGTAGGACACTGCTGCTGGACGACCCAGGCTTGCTTCCAACCTCTCTCAGGCCTGTTTCTTCACTTGGAAAGTATAAGAATAGTGCCTGTCTTGCAGGCTATGGTGAGGGGGTAAGAGAGCTAATGAAGGATTAACAGTGATTTCTAAATGTACGACTGCTCAGAGTCTCAAGATGGGAGCTGATTTGGAAAGCGGGGGAGTTGTGGCTGTAATTTGTTGACCTGAGGTCATCTTGGATTATGGTGACCCCTAAATCCAATCCCCATGGGGTCCTTGTAGGTGGAACAAGGGCCACAAGGTCATATGGAGATGGGCATAAGGTGGAGGATGTGCTCAGGAGGCCACCACAACCCTGGGAACTACCAGACAATGGGCCCCAGGTACTCCCAGTGCTCCCAAAGTACTAGCCCCACCACAGCTTTGTTCTGACCTGGTCTCCAGAACACCTGTTATCTAAATGTTTGGACACTGAGTCTTAAACACTCAACCCTAGGCCCCCATGGAGGAGAGTGAGCCTCAGGGTCTCAGAGCCTCCGAGAAGGCAAAGAAGAGTTCCAGTTCTACTCCGTTTCATAGTGACCCTGGGGTTACTGGGCAGGGGCAGGGGCTCATCCTCACTTGGCAAAGGGACTGGGTTATCCAGAGAGAGTCCAGATAGAAAATGGAGGCTGAGAGCCGCATGGCTGGATTGGGGTTGCCTGTCCATGGACCCATCTTTGGCACTGTCTTCAACTTCTGCTGGGTCAGGGTATCGTGGATGAATCACTGAAGAGCTGGTGGGCTACAAGATGAGAAGGCAGGACGGAATTCTGATGCTTTGTAGAGAGGATGGGGATGGGGCAGCGTAGTGAGAACAGGACCTATAGCGGGAGAAGGGGGCTCCCAAAAGATACGTGCTCCTGGAACCTAGGAATGTGACTTCATTTGGAAAAATAAAAGGGGGCTTTTGTAGAGATCAGGGTGTAGCCTTTAGGTGGGGAACCTGACGTGATCTTGATCAGGATGACCACCAGGAGCGGTGACAGTTAAATCTTGGGTATCGTACCATCAAAGCCCACACTGGAGAAGTTGCCATGGGTGCCGGTAAGAAGAAAGGAGACGGGGGTGGGGGTGGTGGGGAAGGCGAGCCACAGAGGAAAGGCCATGTGCAGGGCAGACAGTTTGGAATGATTCATCTATAAGCCAAGAGACACCGAGGGCCGGTAGCTGAGGCAGGGCTAACTCCATGCCTTTAGAGTCCTCTGAGAACCAGGTCACTGACACCAGATTTTGGAACTACGACCTTCATAACTGTGGAGGACAGGTGCTGTTCCTAAGTCCACAGTGTGTGGCCACTTTTCAGCAGTTCCAGAGACACCCGCACACTCCAGCCCAGGGACTCTGAGCATAGAGGGGCCAAAGCAGAGCCGTCTTGGGTGTGATGACACATGAAGGGAAGCACAGTCCAGGCTCAGACACAAGGTTAGCTAACAGAACCCGACAAAATTCAACAGATGCCAGCATGACACTATGAAATGTCATAGGCCGTGTTTCAGGAATTCAAGGCTGGTTAATAGTAGACAATTGTATACATTTTAAATGCGTCAAAAAAAGCTGTATATATAAAACTTATGACCCTAACAATTTAAGGAGAAAACATTCAATTGGACTGATTAAGTATTTAATTAAAAAATTCTATGGGCCGGGTGGTGGTGGCACACACCTTTAATCCCAGCACTTGGGAGGCAGAGGCAGGTAGATCTCAGTGAGTTCGAGGCCATCCTGGTCTACAAAGTGAATTCTAGGACAGCCAGGACTTATACAGAGAAACCCTGTCTCAAAAAACCAAAAAAAAAAAAAAAAAAAAAGAAAGAAAAAAAAAGAAAAGAAAAGAAAAATCTATGGACTGGAGAGATGGCTCAGTGGTTGAGAGCACTGGCTGCTCTTCCAGAGGACCAGGGTTCAATTCCCAGCACCCACATGGCAGCTCACGAATGTCTGTAATTCCAGTTCTAGGGGATCTGACATCCTTACACAGACATAGATTTGGTTAAAATACGAGTGCACATGGAATAAATAAATAAATCATTAAAAAATGCTCTCCGCAAACTGGGATGAAAAGGAAGGTCTATGCAGGTTGTCAGAGGGCCATCAGAAGGAGAGCTCAGAGGCTTAAGGATTGGAGAGGAAGTGTGGACTGTCACACTTCAGGGACAGTCCGTGGAAGCTGACCAGTGACCAGCATAGCTTGCTAGAGATACACTCCACACATCGGCACGAGCAGAGCTCAGAAGCAGAAATGCAGTGTTTATACAGGACAGAACTACAACAGGACCTGAGGAAACTTAACAAGGGCTTTGCACCCTGCATAAAACCAAACCAAACAACAAAAGTGTGAGGTTTCTGAGCAAGGTGTGGTGGCGCATGCCTTTCATCCCAACATTCCTGAGGCAGAGGCAGGAGGATCTCTGTGAGTTTGAGGCCAGCCTGGTTTACATAGCAAGCTCCAGGACTACTTAGAGAGATGCTGTTTCAAAACCTCACTTAACAAAAAAAAAGGAAGGAAGGAAGGAAGGAAGGAAGGAAGGAAGAAAAAAAGAAAGAGAAAGAAAGAAAGAAAGAAAGAAAGAAAGAAAGAAAGAAAGAAAGAAAGAAAGAAAGAAAGAAAGCTTTGCAACACTCCAGAAATGTCAGAGACTTGCTAGGAAATGCTAAAGGCCTAATAAGCCACAACCTGGTCCTTGCCACGTGTGTCTATAGGATTCTCAGAAAAATCCTCATGTGGGGAGTTGGTCTTGAACCTGCTTAAGGCTGAGGCCACAGGTGGGTACTACCAGAGGCCTGGCCTGGGAATTAGAAATCTTACACAGACTAGCAAGGATCCAAAAGGCTTTTGAACTGGAGGAGGGAGGGTTGGAGACACCTTCCAGAGTATTCTATGCAGAACCTCAGGAATGGAGGTGCTGTTGGAGGGATGGAGGGATGTGCACGGGGCTGAGGCAGGCCCATCCCCATGCCGCCATACACACTCTGTTCCGGGTGGGCCTGGCCCTCCACGTGAGGAGCTAATCTTAAACTTTTACAAGAAAACAGACTTACAATTGAGGGAGGGAATGAACCTTTTAGGTAAGAGAGGAAAATGTTGAGATGTCAATGTTAACGTATTAGGCCTCGTTAAAACCCCAACTGCCTGTAGAAGGGCAGGACCCTTGACCAAGGCAAGGAACGAGTTCACAGACCAGCAGTTAGAAGCAGAATGCTCCAGGACTGGCGTCTGGACACAGGGAAGCTAACAGGTGGTGGTGGTGGTGCCCGGAAGGATAGTGATGCGTGAAAGGATCAGCACATTGCAGACTTTCAGAGCAGCTTACTCAGGACAGGGGCAGTGCAGGGGCAGGCAGCTCCTTCTGGGAGAGGTAAGGGGGTGCCTGCTGGGCTTGGGGCTCAGCGCTGCAAGGCCAGAGATGGGACAAGCCCAAGGTCAGAGCGTAGGGTCAGCAATGACACTTCAGTTGCCCCTTGTAGCCCTAAAAGTTGCTCAGCTGTGGGTGGGAAAGGGGGTGAAGTTCACCCTCACAATGTGTCTCTGCATAGGTTCTTACGGGGGTCACTTGGGCACCTAAGACCCTCTGGAAGGAGAAGCCTGTGCCCCCCGGCTGCTCTTGGGCAGAACACCAATTCGCTGCTCACCAGTTAGGGGAGAACTTGTGCAATGACCCACCACAGAGCAGGGAGCACCTTCCCGGTGCTCTTCCCCAGTGCTCTCCTGGGAATGACCTCCCAATGTGTTCCCAACCTCCCTGGATCCCTCCGGTCCTTATGCCACTCCTCAGGGAGCGGCCTCCTGGCTGTCCCCGTGTTGAGCATGGGGACTCACCTGCAGTGGGAGCACCACAAGGGTCACACAGATCAGGATGACCACCAGGAGCTGGGAGGGCCAGATCTTGGGTGTCACATCACCAAAGCCCACAGTTGAGAAAGTGACGATGCAGAAGTAGAAGGATGTCCGCAGGTTCAAGTTCCCACCTGCCCGCTCCAGGTGCTGGATCCCACAGGTCCTAGACATCCAAAGAACAGGGCTGCAGCCGTGGCGGGGAGGGGCTGCAGCCGTGCATGGGAGGGGCTGAATGGTAAGAGACAAGGCTGCAGTGTGGAGTGGGCTGCCTGAGGTAGCTGCTGTGGACAGGGAGACCGGGCCTTCCCCCCTCCTAGAGGAGTAAGGCTCTACCAGACCTGGAGACCCTGTCACATAGGACCTAAGTGATGCACCCCTGATCACTGGGATACTGAGTGAGGTTGTAGAGCCAGGCCTGGATGCCCATCGCCCACAGGTGGACCTTGGCCCCCTGGCACTGAGTTTAAGTCCGAGCCTGGGAAAGCTGCTCATTCTAATCAGTGGTAAGGAGGTGGGGCTGCAATGGTGAGGGGTGTGCTTCCGCAGCGAAGGAGCGTGGCCATGGCAGTGACGGTGTGGGGCTGCCCCAAGCCCTGCCAACCTGCACCCCAGGCCCTGCAGCCACTCCCAGCCAGCTCATCCTTGCCTGGGGTACAGCAGGTGGTGACTGGACCTCTTGAGGACATGGAGCAGGGCCACTCTATGGCAGATGCAGGAAGTTGGCAGTCTGCCCGGGTGACCAGAAGCTTCCCACTCTAGGTGACCCTCCCAGAGACCCCGGCTGCTTCTAGACTCTGTTCTCAGATGGAAATCAAACCAAAGGGCCCCCACTCCGCCCAGGGGCCGGTTCCCTCCAGAGTTGCAAACACAGTCAGATGGGCGGGCACCTGCAGGCCAGATGTGCCGCTGTATCCCTGCTCTCTGGACTCAAGAGTTTGGAGCTAAGTTCTACAGTCAGCTTTGTTCCCCTTTCTCTCACTGCCTCTTGTCACATCTTCTAGGTTTGAGGTCTGCCCGAGGAGTGGGCTAGCCATGGCCACCTGACGGGATGGACCATGAGATGTCTAGGGCACTCACCCCGTGAAGACGAGGCACAGCAGTGTACAGAAGAGGATGAGCACCTGGTTGAACATGGCAGACTGTGTGCGCAGGATGGCACGGTGGAAGTCGTTCTGCAGAGAATGCAGCCATCAGAAGGCAGGGCTCACAGACACTCCCGTGCATAACAGGCAAATCTGGTCACACTTCCAACCCAGGGGAGGGCTACAGTGCTGGTCACCCAGACCTCAGCTTGGTCTCAGGATGATGAGCCATGCCCTGGGTGATGTCAAAATATATGCCAGAGGGCAGAGAGGTGTGAGCACCTTTGGCTTGAAAACTGTTATATCACTGCAACTGGCACAGGGCTGAGTCAAGGGGACCGGCCAGGAGGGGGCAGGCTGCCAGGGAGACAGCTGTCATCCTGGCTTTCATTTACAGGAGGGGATGGATACATTCCAGCAGAGGCTGGCCATGGGGGCAGTTGGAGCCTCCATTCTTCTGGCCCTGGTTTTGTGGCCCAGTTCTGGTTGTGCTCGCTCACATCTGCACACCCTATCCCACCTCCTCAGCCCCGGAAAAGGTGTCTTCACAGAAAGAGGAAGCTCAAGGTTGGACTGGAATGCATCCCCGTGGCATGGAGTCTCCTCCACTGCCTGGTCCCACCAGCAGGTGGGGTAACTGTTCTGGAGCTGATCTCACTTACGATCATGTTCTCCAGCGCGTGCTTGGCCAGCCAGCAGTTGAGAAACACGGGGATGAACAGGTTCCGAAGAGGTGGCCAGAAGACCTGTGGTGTGTGGGGGAGAGGTCAGGTGGGGCTTGGGTAGCCAAGCTTGGGGCTAGGGCTCACCTACCGTGATGATGAAGGGCAGCGTGTTGATCATCTCCAGGACGAAAGAAACGTGGAAGATCTGCTCCCAGATGTTGCCCTGGGGGCCAGAGGTACTTCAGAGCCAGCAAGGGGCAGGAACAGGGCCACAGGGCAGTCGGGGTCAGGGAAGGGGACTGGGAGATTGGGAGACAGGGAGAGGTAAAGGTTGGAAGTGGGCAGTCTTCGAGTTAGGGATCATGGTGTTAGGGGAGGGGCTGTGGAAAAAGGGCACGGTGGGGAACCAGGGCAGGGTAGGCCAGGGAGGAACTCACTTTGTAGCTGAGGTAAATGAGGAGCCATGTCTCTAAGAAGCTTATTGTGGCCACAATGACCTGAGTGAAGAGAGCAGAGGGACTCGCAGTAGATCTGGGAACAGGGCCTGACCTATGAGAGACTCAGCAGGCAGAGTCCTAACAAAGCTGGGTATTCGGGAGTGCGTGTGTGTGTGTGTGTGTGTGTGTGTGTGTGTGTGTGTGTGTGTGTGTGTCTACAGGGTTGCCTGTACCCTTGCTGCTGAAGTAAGATGGTCTTGACTGGAAAGACTTACAGGCAGCTACTCTAGGCCTTAGTGGGTAGGCAGAGGGCAGTCCAGACTCCGCCCTGCTGGGGCACCCTGTGGACAATCAGGGCAGGTGAAGCAGGAGGGGTGGGGGAACCTGAAGAGCACCACTACAGCCACCCTGGGAGGCAGAGGTGGCAGTGAGGGGACGAGGCTCAGTTGGCAGTACTCCTTGGGCCCTGGGTGGGGATGGAGCTTCCACTACCAGCATAGGACTATGGGATCCTCCAGGCTAGGGACCCAGGCCTCTGGGACATGGTTGGGGAAGACCCCCTCAGAAGCTGGCCGGAGTTACTGACCCCTACTTCTACTTCCTAGGAAGACAGTAAGGATAGGGTGGGTCAGCAGGAAGGAGAGATTCTCACCGAGAAAGAGATCACGGGGAAAGCATGCCCTCAGTGGTCTCTGGGAAAACTATAGTAAGAGTTGCTAGACCTGGGTCTCTGCCTTCTGAGCCTAAGTGCCCTGCTTTCTTAGTGAGCCTGAGTCCCTTGCTTGCTGAACATGGGACTTCTGCTCTCATACTTAACCCGAGCCCTTTCCTTACTGAGTCCACACAAGCAGCCTCCACGGTACAGGGAGGAGAGGTAGGCTCGGACTCACCTGGATCACCCACAGAGCCATCTTCCTCTCCACCCACAGGATGGGTGCCCTAGGAAGAGAAGGGCGGTGAGGCCGGAACAGGGTCACAACTGCCAGGGCACTTCCTCTTCAGGCTCCAGAAGAATGTTACTGAGGTGACATTCTTCTGACAAGTGAGAGCCCAGTGGCCAGATGTGGGGGGTGAGTGGTGGAACTGACATATGCTTCATTAAGTTACTCCCCTCTGATCGGGGAGAGCCTCGGCACTGACTTCAGCCAGGGTACAAGGGTGCGGCTGAACACGTCCCAGGGAGTTTAATGGGTCTCAGGTTAAGGCTGGGCATTGGCTCCACAGAGCCAGACAGTTAAACTCCCACTGATCACACCTGTCTGCCCCGCCACCGCCTCCCTGGCCCAGCCCAGTGTGGCCTGACAAATGGGAGCCAGGAGCAGACTCACCAGTGGAACTCGGAGGATGAGCCATTGAAAGTGTAGTTATACTTCGTGCAGCCCCAGCTGTGAAGAGACAAAAGCACTGGCCCAGCCACAGACCTCCAGGGCCAACGCCAAGGCTCCTTCCCAGAGCTGCCATGGGCTCGGGGTAAATGGAAAGGACACCCACTTGCTCACTCAGGGCCCACCATATATCCTGACTGGAGCTGATGCTCTAATGCATGAGGAGCCTCCCCGGCCTGCAGTGACCATGTAGGAAGGCTCTCTAAACAAGAAGCATAGAGAACACATCCCTGTCTGGAGATCTGGGCCCTGCAGTGAGATGCTGCTCAGGAGAAAATGAGGACTCAGCCTGTGCTGATGATAAGCTCCAGGGATGGGCTCTGCACAACCACACATGGCCCAGTGTGGACACTTACGCCCTCTGGAGGTCAGAGCTGCCTGAACAAGCCTGGATAGTTCCTGAGAGTCAGAAAGAACATTACTACCTCAAGGAGATGCATTAATGACCCTCATCCCCACGCCACTCAAAGATAAGCACATCCAAGCACCTTGGAACCAGCTGATGAGAGATAGTATGGCACAGCCAACAGGCTAGCTCTGCTCCAGGCCATAACCAGCACCAGGGTCAGCTACCACAGGGACCTCACTGCACACAGAACCCAGAAAGGGGCAGCTCCTACCCTCTTCTCTTCTCTTCTTGAGCTTTATTGGGGGTTGTTGCACTCAGTACCCAAAGAAGTCTCTGAATCATCCACCCACCCTCTCTCTCATCCTCTTATCTAACATCTATCTACTCATCTTTCATCAGCAACCACTCGCCTATCCATCCTTTACCTCCCTATGGTCCGTGCATCCACCTATCTATTATCCATCATCATCTGATCTGTGACCCATGCATCCATCTACCTGTGACCATCCTTCTATCCAACAACTATCCATTCATCGCTCATCAACATCCATATGTCTATCTATGTATAATCTCATCTTTGGTCCATGCATCCATCATCACCTGATCTGTCATTCATGTATCCATCTACTAAAGCATCCTCTTCTCCAACATCTACTTAGCATCTCGTCTTCTATCTATCCAGCTACCCATGCATCAATCCATTCAACCATCTACCCATCCAGTGTACCACTAGCCATCATTCACGCATTCATCCATCACCCAAATAGCCATCATCTACCCACCCTCCAGGCCATTATCCCTGTTAGTGATGGTGATGAAGACAACAGACTTGGGTCCTCTAGGGAGGTGGGAGCAGAAGTCCTGAAGCCTCTGGGACTTGAGGAAGGTGAAACAAACCCAGAAAACAGTGTCTGAGTCACTCATAGCCTCTATTTCTCCTCAAAGAACCACAGAGGGTTCTTTCCTCCTCTGACCTGTGCAGGGATGAAAGGTTTGTTCTCAATAGCATGTGAGGGTTTCTGTTCTGGGAATTCTAGTTTTCCTGAAAGTGGGCAACAGATGAAAACAAGGAACCAGTAAAACTTTGCACACAGGCTCCTGGGTCTGGCCTCCTGTCTGGAGACTTACAAGATCCCTGCAGTTCAAGAAGAGCCTACTCCGAGTAGCCCAAAGGTAACTCAATGTTGGCAGGGTTCACAGATGGCCCAGTAGTGGTATTCAAACCCCAGGCTCTGGCTAAGGAGTCCCGTGGCATCTGAGCCCACTTGTCAAGCCCACTGGTATGCAAATTAGAGGCCAACAGAGTTCAAAAGAAATGGTCCCAGCAGAAGTAACTAACAAAGAGAAGGGGCAGGCACAGCGTCCTCAGAGGGATGTGGGAAAGCAGGAAATGACGATGCAGGAACTCAGACCTGGGGGAGGAGCGTCACCTCAGAACTGAGAGAATGGAAGGGGCAGAGTAGGAGGTAGGGGTGACAAGCCTGCAGGTGGCCCAGGGCCCAGCTTCCGAACCCCACAGGACACAATTCAAGACAATCCTGGCACCGAGGGCCTCTGGACCAGCCCAGAGATGAACCAGAAGCATGCCGAGGCCTCCCTAGACACCCTGCAGGGATCTGGGCTGGGAAACAGCACTGATGTCTCAGAGCAGCAAGGCAGTGGGAGGACTACTGAGAAGACATCAGAGGAAGAATTCCCAGCCTCATCTGCTGGGCTCCTCTAAGGACACTTGAGAGCAGGCCTTCTTCCTCGAGGTGGTTGGAACACATACACTGTGGCTGCATGCACAGCACCACACTGGGGGGCCCCCTCTTCATGCTGACCCAGTCACATTCTAGGCATGACTCTACGTTGGGGTCACACTAGGGGAAGAAAAGACTCCCAAGGCTCTGGTGACTGACTTCTTGGGAGTCTGGTGAGGTGTTGGTCATAGGTCTCCCACACAGACACCCATAATGCCAGTGGGGTTTAATGGAAAGGTTCAGCCACAGGACCCTGGCCCCAGCCCCACAAGTTACCCACCATCCGATGCCCTGGTCTGGGTTGTCGAGCAGGACGCGGACAATATACAGCAGGCAGGTGAGGAGCTTGAGGGAGAAGTTGAACAGCCGGATCCTCAGGCCTGTGGGGAGGGTGACATCACGGCTGTCAAGCTCCAAGGGGCAGGCCCACCCACTCCGCTGGGGTCTCTCAACAGCTCCCCCCTGAAGTGGCCCTGCATGGACCTCCATCTCACACTTGCATTCCAGATGCAGAGGACAGATGCGTCTGCACCACACACGCCCCCAGACTCCTCTGGCCACTGAATAGATGAGGCACTGAGGCTTGGTGCTGGGGCTTGGGGTGCAGGAGCTTGGGGTACAGGGGCTTTGGGTGCAGAGGCTTTGGGGTGCAGGGGCTTGGGGTACAGGGGCTTTTGGGTGCAGAGGCTTGGGGTGCAGGGGCTTTGGGGTGCAGAGGCTTAGGGTACAGGGACTTTGGGTGCAGATGCTTGGGGTGCAGGGGCTTTGGGGTGCAGAGGCTTTGGGGTGCAGGGGCTTGGGGTACAGGGACTTTGGGTGCAGATGCTTGGGGTGCAGGGGCTTTGGGGTGCAGAGGCTTGGGTGCAGGGGCTTTGGGTGCAGAGGCTTGGGGTGCAGGGGCTTTGGGGTGCAGGGGCTTGGGGTACAGGGACTTTGGGTGCAGAGGCTTTGGGGTGCAGGGGCTTTGGGGTGCAGAGGCTTGGGGTGCAGGGGATTCCCTGAGGGCACTTCCCTCATGGGAACAGATTGAGGACACTTGGCACCACAGCCTAACCTCCAAGCCCCTTCTTGCATCCTGGGTAGGTCCAGAGTGGCCGAGCTTAAAGTTGGGAAGGAGAAGGGGAATCGTGGAGGTGGGGATCCCTAGGGTGTGGGCTGGAGTGGCACAGGGGAGGTGACCCAGCTGGCTCCTGTGAGCAGCCTAGCCCAGTTCAACCCAGGGTCCAGTATGGGGGGGGCATGTCTCCACAGGTCAAGAAATGGGAAGCCAAGGTGACCGTTGCCCTCTGCCCATGTAACTGCCCATCTCCTTGGGCTCCCGGTCCTGCCCATCCCTGTCCACCCGGAGCACCCCAGGCCCCCGACTCACTGGATCTTTGGTTTTTGATGAAGAAAAGCTTGAGTCGTTCTTTGCAGGTGTTCTCGTTGACATAGAATTCCACCTGGACCCTGAGGGAGGAGAGGAGGCTGAGGCCTGGGGTCAGGGGTTCAGGCTCAAGGCAGGGGCTGGAGCCTCAAGCCAGAGCCAGAGCCCCAAGCCCAGCTGGGTTCTTTCAAACCACAGGAGCAGCGGGGGGGGGGGGGGGGACGACAAATGTCCCTACCTTGGCCCATCAAGGTCTGTGTCTGAAGCAGCCATTGGTCCTCCCAACCCCCCCCCCTCCTTGCTACACCTGCGGCCACTGGTGTACCATCTGCTCAGCATCCCTCAGCAGAGCCCTCCAGGCCCCAAGGAGATCAGGGCCACAGCACCCATGGAGCTTTGAGCATTGGGTACTCAAACCTTAGTAAAATGTTCAGGAGCTGACAGTCATTACGTCTGGTGGCCTTCAAGGTTTGTACTGTGAGGCCTATAGTCAATATGATCTCGGGGATGGTCAGAAGGGTCAGCAGGAAGTAGTCATCCGTGAGCTGCACCTCAAGTCATCCTGTGGACCTGATCTCCATCCATCCCCTCCCATGGCACTGCACACACAGGCCGGTCTCTGAGGTGTGGCCACACTTACATTCCCACAGGTCCTCAGATCACCCAGAGAAAACAGCAAGTGAGCATCTGACTACTCACTTATGCCCCATTGCCACACCAGGAAGAGCCATGTGTTTACTGAGAATAACTCTGGTTAAGAGAAGACAAGCCGCTGTTCTGAATCCCCAAGCCTCAGACATAGTCCTAGGCCCTACCCATCCCACTCAGGAGCAGGAGATGAAAACGCCGTTGTTGACACAGGAAGGATGATGGGAGTCCGAGTTTGGAGCCTGGACTCCTGAGCAGGTGTAGTCAGCTTGCAGTATTTTCCTCTGTGAACTAGGGCAATCACGTGCCCTAGAGTGGTCCATGGCTCAATGTGATGGACACAGGGCTCCCTGGACATGTGGCTCCTACCAGCACAACTTCAGCACCACCACCCCCCAAAAAACCAGGCTGAAATTCCCCAGGAAGGAATGAGGTTGGACACAGCACCGGGGACCATAGCACGGTATAGGGTCACAAGTCAGAAGGGCAGAGGGACAGTGTGTCCTGCAGGCTTGTCTTGCTGCCTGGAAGGACCTTGCAGGGCATGGAGAAGGCTGCTGCCTCTCTATGGGCAAAGGAGACAAACATGAGCTTCGATTCCTGTTTCTACCCTTCCCCCGTCACTGCTACTGTCTACCAGGGAAGGCGCCACCAAGCCCAGGGTGGGTGGACTCTGAACACCTCTTCCCTCTGATCAGGTACTGGCTCTGTCCAGACAGTTGGAGAGTTGAATGACCATTCCTGCAGCCCCCAGTGTTTTAAACAGTCACTATCAGGCCAGTGTGATGGCTTCGTGGGTGGCAGCAGTTGCCACTAAGCCCGAAGACCTGAGTTGGATCCCCAGGTCCCACATGGTGGGAGGAGGGAACTGACCACTGCAAGTTATCACCAACTTTCACATGCCTGCTGTGGTACACGGATGCTCCAACAAGCACACACCAAATACATAAATAAATGCAGGTAATAAAAACGTATTTTAAAATCAAATCACCATCCCTGAAGCCTGGTGAGTTCAGACCACTGTGTGCACAGCAGCTTTGCCGTGCATCCTGTCCATGGGCTGAGGGAGTGGTCTGGGTCACAGTGGCTCTGCTTGTCAGAGTTCCCTGAGGGCCCAAGGGCCTGGTCATCTCACTTGGACCAGGGCACTATTGGGGTCCACCTGGACTGCATAGCAAGTCAAGCTTCCCATAGGCAAGTAGGGGCCAACCCAGTGCTAATGGCTGGTGTACCCTAGCATATCCCACTACACTTCCGAGTTTCACTTTACCCAACATCCCCCACTGTACCTCAGTACACCTTGCTGTCCCAGTATACATCATCAGCTATGCCCCACATATTACACTGTACACCAGCGAGCTCCACATCCCACATCATTCAGCATACCCACTATGCTACAACACACCTCTGTACCCCACTTTATCCATAACACCCCCACCATGTCCCTACAGTGCCCTGGTGTACTGCACTATGCTCAGTGCAAAACTGTACCCTGCTGCATGGCAGCCCAGGGTTTTTCTAGGGTGCTAGGACCCCCAGGCAGGAAAGGACACTGTACGTGAGTGACTGAAGAGTCACTTGTGCACCTTTCTCTTTGAAGGAGCCTGAGGCTAGGTGGACAGGCTGCACAGGGGTGGGGGTGGGGCAGGGAAGTTATCAGGTGGTGTGAGGGACCACCTGTATCTTAAAAGCATGCATGAAGCTCACGAATCACTCTCCTAGCCACCCACCTCCTCTACAATAAAGACCTCAGAGAAGGGTCTTCCACTCTGTGGGAGCCCATTTTCAGGTTCCTCGTGGCTTTACCCAGCAGGTCCTCATAGAGAGGATGATTGGACCACGGGCCTGAGTACCAGGTGTCTGAGATGGTCTGCACTTGGCTGTGCTGGGGGAGGAGGTCTTTTGCTCCACCCCTTGGCGTCTCTATAAATATTCTGGGGCAGAGACAGTCAGGGCTCATTGGAATAGGGTCCAGGTCCTCTCGAGGCTATCCTTTATTTTCTATTTGTCTATCTCCACAATCTAAATCCTTCTATCTAATATTTCCTGCTACTCTCACTCAAGAAAACTCTGGGTGGGGAACTGTGGGGTTGGTGGGTAGCCATCCCACACCAGTCTTCCCACATGCTCAACCCTCCCCCACCAAAAAAACAAAACCAAAAAACAAAAAAAAAACAGGGCCCTCAGCAGGTGACCAAGACCTTTGGGCAATCTCTCTCCATCTCCCTTAGAGCACAGACCACAGCCTTTCTGATCCACTGTGGCTCCCCGCCCCTATCTTTGCCTCTGCTCCCATGCCACCCCTAAATGTAGGGGCCTCAAGGGTGGTGACAGAAGGCTTCTGCAACCTGCCAGATCAAGGCACTAAATTCCACCTGCCACGGTGTGCCCCCAGTGGCTGGGCTCTCTATTCACTGCCCTTTGCTATTTTGTGTCGGTATAGACATGATGAAGTGTTCATAAGGTGGCATGTGTTAAGAGTTTAATCCCTAAGAGGCAGGAAGAAGATAGGGACTAAATACAGCCGTGGTGTGTATGTGTGTGTGTGTGTGTGTGTGTGTGTGTGCTGATAGTGGGGTTAGGATTAGGTAAGATCACTAGGGAAGAACCCACAGTCAGTCCTGGTGGCTTTGTAGGCAAGGGAAACATAAGTCATGTGTGCTCCAGCTCCTTCCATGTAGGATGCCTGGGACCACCTCAGACCTCTGCCTGCAGAATGAGTATCACCAGATGTGGGCCCTTGACATCTGACCCTGAGCTGCGTAAGCTCCTCCTCTGTCACTCAGCCAGTCTACGGACTGTCACACTCCCCTTGGGCAGTTATCCATTGCAGAGACACCAATGCCGCCTCCTCTCCCCTCTCATTAGAGACGGATGCCCCAGCACACACTGGAGAAGCACTTATGTGCCCTTCTTACAGCCAGAGCTCTAACCACAGGCTCTGAGTCCTCCCAGGGACCCCACCTGGGGAAGGACAGAACCCTGACCCTCCCTCTGTCCCTGCCGCCCCATCTCACTAGACATTCTCATGGCACATTCCTGTTGGACATCCCCTGCTGCTTCCCAACTGTTTCTGACCACCGCCCCCAGGTCCCCTGAGCACCCAGTCCTCCACCCCATGCCCATGACCACTTCCAGCTCCACTCTCCAGGGTCCTGGACCCTCAAGGACCCTTCTCGTCATCTTCTGGGGAGCATCTTGATATCAGAAAACTCAGCCACCTGTGAAGACCAAGAAGCCACCATGGTGCCGTATTGTACTGCTCAGTGAACAACCAGGAACCTGGGACACTCAGCCCTGCCCCTTGCTGACATCCTTCCCCAGCCCTGGAAAACTGATCTAACTAGTGACATCCTCCCTGAACTGGTGTAGCCCTGACTAATGACACCCCATGAGCAGAACACAGCCACCTCCCAGAGGGCTGCCCATTAGGGTGCCAACACCCATCTGATGGCCCCAGGTGTTTTGCAGCAGTGCCCGCCCACTTATGGCTGAAGGTGTTCTCCTGGAAGAGCCGTAAGGCCTGCTTGGCTCCCTTGAAGTCAGAGCTCTTCAATGCCAGAGAAATCAATGAGTCTTCCTTTACTTTTAAATTTTTAATAAACTGTGGCCACTCACTTCCTCTAGCACCACACCAAACAGGGATTGAAAGTATCCATTTTACTCCAGTCTGTGTTTAAGACAGCATGCGCGATCTGGCCTAAGGAAAGATGGACACAGAGCACGGTCTTATAGGAGCACGAGGAGTTTGTGAATAAGGTGCACCTCTCAGAGCTCTCACAGGCACCCTTGGGTCTATATGAAGCTCCCAGGAACCATAGAAACTGTGCTGGCCCAGCAGGCAGAGTCTAAGCCTGAGAGCCAGTGCCCACCGGGAATCCACACAGATGCAGACTCTGCCTCTCGCCTGCCCTTGGCTTAGCTTCCTCACTGAGAATGGGAACAGTGATAGAGTAAACACTCCCATAGTATCACACGGTACCCAGAAGATGTAAGTGCTTTACCAACGGTGGAGTTAAGATGTGTCCCACTGTGTCCCTTGGGAATGAGCTTAGAGAGAGGATACAGTGAGAGATAATGGTATGGGGCCCAGGAGCTCATGGTGCTGGCATGGGGGTCAAAGTTCATGCAGCCAGAAAGCCATCTCAGGGCTAGAATGTTCAGTGTATCACAGTGCAAACTCACAGCCTGGCTACATACACACCAGCCATGCCCACAGACACCGGATAGAGCACAGGGCCAACCAGTCTGAGTCAGAGCAAAACACACGATCCACCTTAGGGTGGAGCTAGAGGGTGTAGTCACAGTATTGGCGTCCTGGGTGAGTGGGTAAGAAGGACCCAGAGCAGGCTGCCAGGGGCAACTCAAACCTGCTCCTCCCTGCACCTGCAGAGGGCCAGCCAAGTGGGAAGGGATCTGATGCCCCCAACCCCAAACTTTCATAATCCCCAGGGGAGTCAGTAGAACTCCATTTGTGGCACCGTCCTGTGGCTCTGGATCTTTTTTGAAGGACCAGGTGGGGCCCACAGCTCTCCTAGCTTCTCACTGCTGTCCTAGAAGAGCTCCCCAGGAAGCTCCCTTTATAATGCTCCAGGCCTCAGCCCCATAGAGCCTGGGGGCAGGCAGCGAAGTCAGGCTGCCCAGGTATGGGTCTTTAAACTCCACCTGGGAAACTGAGAGAAGGGACCCAATTGGCCTGGGAAAATGGGCACCGGCTTCTCAAACTAACTCCCCTACCAAGGGAGCTTTCTTGGGACTCGGGGGCTCTCTGAAGAGCCTAGGACATCTACTCTAATTGGTGCTGGCTGTGGGGCAGCATGGACACAGCCTCAGCCCTTGGGCAGCCATAGACAGGTTCCTGCTCCCCCACCACTGCCAGGGCTGAGGCCCCGTCCCTCAGGTGCCTGGGGAGGAGGAGAGTGCGGCATGAGGTGGGTACCTCTGTGCCATGTCTGTTACCTACTGCACCACAAGGCCCTAAGCTAGGAGATGGAGGTACAGGCTGTGGCCCCAGCTACCCAGCCTACAGCTGTGGGGTCAGAATAGGTTGAACCACAGTAGCAGGGAAGCACCCCAAATGGCCAGCAGCTGGAAACACCGAGCAAAGGGTGGTTATCAATTCTGACCATTAATCAATGGAAATGACAGGCAAGGCTCCACTTGGAGACCACACTGACAACAGGGGACCTGGGTCCCAGGAGCACGCCATTAACAGGCTTCCTTGAGGGGTCCTGCCTGTTCCACTCTCAAAGCCTTTATCGCTTGACCTAACTCCACGCTGAAGACAGAGAGGCACCCAGCAGAGCCCTTGGCCCTTGTAGACTTTAACCCACACGGGAAGCAGAGAGGAGCTAAGTTTGTAGGCTCTGGGGTTACATGAACACTAACCATACAGGCACTGTGGCAGGCCTGGGTCCTGTCATCTGGCTGCTGCTGAAGATCTGGACACCACTGGTCTGGGGCGTTGTGATGGTGTGAATGAGAATGGCCCCCATAGGCTCACCGAAACTTGAATGCTTGGTCCCACTTGGTGGAATGGTTTGGGAAGAATTAGGAGGTGTGGCCTTGTTGGAGGAGGTCTGTCACTGGGGGTGGGCTTTGGAGTTTCAAAAGCTCACAGCATTCCCAGTTAGCTCTCTCTGCTTCATGCTTGTGGATCAGATGTAAGCTCCCAGCTACTGCTTCCTTCCCACCATGATGGACATGACCTCTGAAACTGTAAGCCCCAGTCAACTCTTTTTTCTATAAGTTGCCTTGGTCATGGTGTCTCTTCACAGCAACAGAAAAGGAACTAACACAAGTATCCACCTCTGGGGAGCCCATTTCCGTCTGCAGATTTTTCCCAAGGGGACCATTAATGTGTCTTCAGCCCCAAACCCCAGGACCAGAAGTAACTGCTGGTCCTGGAAAGGGCTAACCAACACTGTCATGTTTCTGCTTGGTTGTTGGCCCTTGGTACTGGGCAAGAGTAGCCTTTCCCACAGGGCCTGGTTCTCAGGGGTATCGGGCTACGTCTGTCCCCGAGACAGTCCCTCCCCTGTGAAGAAGCACTTACTGAGAGAGGGAAGAGTCCAGGCTGAAATCTTCCACATGAAGCCTGGAGACAGAGTGGACACATCAACACAGAAGGTGGATGAGGCCCCAGGACCACATTAGGACGCCAGGCAATATCCCAGAGCAATAGGGTATGCCAGAAGCACCCATCCCTGTGACCTCTGGAGGCCCAGGCCTGACAGGTAGTATCAGGACAGGCACCTAGCATGCAAGGCAGTAGAAGCCAGGCCTACCCCTTGGAACCGGAGAAAGCAGCCAAGTCCATAGGTGCTTGCACATGCAGGCTCTGCATTCTGGCCAGAGTGACGACCACAGTGACGGCAGGGCCCTACCTTTAGCCAAGAGACAAAGATCTGCCTCTCTCCCATTCAGTGTTAAGCCCCAGGCCTCTATGTGACCCTGCATCCAGCAGTAACCCTTCCAGTAGCACTGTAACCAAGGAAACTGAGGACAATTTAGTCCCTCTACAGGATCACCGTTGGGCACAGGAAACCTTGGATGGCCTGTCTCTTGGTTTCCTGTAGTTGGGCAGGCCGGGACTGGGAGCTGGTGTTTCTTGGGTGACTGGGGTACACTCCTCTACCTGGCCAGCTCTAGACAACCTGACCTTGAGTTTCCCTAGACTATCCTGTCATGGAGAAGGGGCTCAGGGTCAGGATGATAGAGGTCAGCAGCTCTGAAGTCCCGGCTTGTGTTGGGTGCTGACAGCATTCTGTGCAGGGCCAGCCCCTCCAACAAGGACTTCAGAGGGGCCTCTCTCCATTTTTAAAACAACTGTTTTCCAGGTGATAAAGATGCAGTGAAGATCACTGCAGACCTCAGGCAGCATCCAGTACAACCTGTGTTGGGACCTCTGTGAGGTCAGGATCCTTCTTCACTTTCCAATACGTGGCCCATCCTGGTCCTTGGGTGGACAAGGTGGAGGATGAATGTACTCTTGGAAGAGTCAAGGTCCCCACTGGTATGGCAATGGGTGGACAGCTCTGCACAATACAGGGAGCCCAGGTTTAATTGTGTGTGAAGTTTGGGGGTTCCTGGGAGCTTCCAAATTCCCTGTCTGTTTGTGTAGCTGAGATTCTCTTTCTCGCCCCAGCTCTGCCCTAACATCCAAGATAAGGGTCTGAAGAGCCTGGGCTGTGGCTTCCTACGATGGGAATAGGATCATGTAGTATCTAGCATGGAGGACCAGACCTGATGCTTACAACCCAGATCTGCTCCCTAGGTCAGACCAACTCCCATCTGCATGGGTACCGTCTGGACTCCTGAGCCATGTTGCATGAGTGCCTGAGGCTGGGACAAGGTGACTCCACTGTATTCTGAAGAGGCTACATCTCCACTGTCTGGGCAATTCCCACCTCTGCGGTGTTCATATCTTCCCCTTAAAGGACAACAGCCTGTGTGTAAGGGGCAGGGCATCACTGGCTGATACAAAGTCTGCCAACGACTGGTACCAGGGAATACGAGGTTGGTCACCTGAGCTACCTGCCAGGGGAGCTGCGGAGGGCAGGGAGCAGTGGGAATGAAGGCAGGTTCACCTGCAACATCCAAATCCAAGATGGCTTGGCAGTATCTACGCCAGCAACTAGTGACCTAGGTACCACTATGCCTCCCTTATCAGCACGGCAGCCCTAAGCAGCTTGGACACAGGATGAATGAGGCTACAATCTGGGTTCTTCTCTGTACCCATAGCCTGTTGCTTTCTTCAGAACCTGGGGCTCCCCACAGGAGCCTTTGGGTAGACACAGGCATACCTGACTTGAACCATAAAGGGTCAAGTTCAGCTAGGCATCTTCCTATGAGTCCTCTTGGCTGATGGGAGGTCAGGGTATTCGGGGGTCCACTTCTCTCTGTACCCATGAACCCTGAATCTTAGGTGGTGCTTTTGGGCATTCAGATAATTAATTTCATGTCAGGGAGGTTCCTATAAGCAAACAAGGAGCCCACTTATTCTTCACTGGGTTGTATCCCTAGATTCACAGGCTATAGCCACAACCCCTGGTAGCTCAGGGTATAACTTAACGATATTAGAAAAAAATTGCAGAAACTAAGTTGAAATGGGGTCCTATGGGGGGAACCCCATGCAGACCAGCTAGTATACTGGTAGGAATTGTTCAAGACTCAAGCTACAGAAAGGGACAGAGAGGAAACACTGTGTGACTGCATGGGAGGATGGCCTGAATGTGGGAGAGGCCTTGGAGCAGCCCGCCCACATCCATTCCCAAATCCATGAGAAAATCAAGTTATATGGTTTCCACGCCCAAGTCTATGACAGCCCCCCCAAACTCAACACACTTAAAAAAATCTGTGTCCATTAGAGGGTCCAAGAAGGAGTGCACCCCATAGCTGAGCCTGGTACCCATGTATATTCCAAGAGGATAAACCGTTGTCCAGATTGGCATACCAGGGAGGGGGAGAGAGCGGAACAACAGGGTATCAACTGAGGCAAGCCCCAAGGGATCTTGGGGGGCAGTGTGTAAAGCTGGCGTGTGTCCAACTGTCAGAGTAGGGAACGAGGCACTTGGGAGCCTAGAAAGGGTTAGGGGTGCTGTATGAAGGCCATTCAGTGGAGCCACTTGGTGGGGCAGGGCAGGGTCCATAATCCTGAAGGGTTGTGGGGCCCATCAGTTCTGGACATGGAGGACAAGGACATCCCGACAAGGAAGATCCAAGGAGTCACCTCCTGAGCCCCAGAACACTAGGGTGAATGAAGCGGGGACGGGGAGAGACTCTGGCCCCTGCAGCTGGACTGGCAGGTGGGGACCTCTCGGGAGAACATCAAGGCAGTGTTTGAGCCTGAGAAGCTGCCTTGTGAAGGCCTTAGCCTTTGCGGGAGTCGGGGGTCACTGACATGTGATGGTCAGGGATGGAGCCTGGGAATGGAATGGACCCGGAGTCTGGTTGGCTATTGAGAGACTTGATATCACAGTGTGTGGCCATGCCCCTACTGAGGTAGTGAGTGGTGAGGAAGGGGAGGGTGTCAGGAGGTGTCAAGATGGGGTCTTGGAGTGCAGGTTCAGAGCAGACATGTGTCGCCTGGGAAGAAGGTTGAAGACTCAGGGACTGGAATGTCCTGGGGGTAGGTCACAAAGCCATAAGGTAGGGGGGCCTTAGTCCTCAAAACACTTGGCTTTGGGGCAGTTGTGATGGGTGTGCAAGTATGGGGCAAGCTCAGCTCAGAAGTAAAGTGGACAGCTGATCCTAGACGGGTCAGCTTAGAAGCAGGCTGGGGTGCCACTGAGAAGGGGGATTCCTGGCACCCTTGCCCCAGCCTCTACTCCTGGGCTATGCCCTGATGGGAGGTCCCTCCTCCTGGTGTCTGCCCTCAGTGGACTGAGAGCTTCTCTACAGTGTAGGCTCAAAGGGGTGGCCCCAGTGAAGACATGCGCGGGGCGGGGTGGGAGGGCCTCAATGGTGGCCTCAAGTCAAGTGAATCCAAGGGTGTAGACGGAGTCCCAGCACCTGACCCATTGAGAGGTTCACTAATGACCCAGCCCTTCCTGGGTCCCAAAGCTTTGGGATAGAGCCCCCTCTGCCCAGCTCACATTTCCTAACCATTCTAAACCTCAGTGGGAGACAGAGGAAGAAGGGACAGGTTGGGTGAGTGAGAGGAACAGACACCAGGCCCGCTGTATCTATGAGAAAGTGCCGTGCTTCAGGTATTATGTGGGCAGGGTCACACCACCAGTGTGGACATGCATGGGGGCCGTGAAGATACTTTTCTCCTCTCTCTGCCTCCCTGCCTTCCCAGTGGTGGAGAGGCACCAGGCTCTAACTTCCTGGACAGCGGCCCAGACATAGGACAGGGACAAGGGCAAGTCACAGCCCATGATCTTGCCTGGAAACTTCAGTAAACCCAATTCCTAATGTGTCCCTCTACCCCATCCTCCTCAGCTGGGATCTGCCTTGGCTCCCAACTGCTCATCATAGCAGCTGTTCAGATGCCAGCTAAGAGGCTCAGGTGGCACCTGGGCCCAGCTGGGTAGACAGCTCCCTTCTCTCTGCTCTGCAGAAGTAAGCTGGCAAGGACCCTGCAAGTCAGGGAGAGAGCCATCCTTGTAAGAGGGCCAGCAGCTGAGCTTGTGGGCTACAGGGTCAAAGGCAGCCACGTGCAGAAGTAAGTGCAGATGGGGAAGGGCTTCCTGGAAGAGGTGGCCACGGAAGTGTTGCACTCTGGGCTGAGATGCAGGCTGGGCAGAATTGCCATCCCTGCAGCTCACCTCTCATAGGGCCAGGTAGGCTGGGAAGGGAGCTTCCGGGATCACTGGCCCACAGTGTCCACTAACAGAAGGGAGAGGCCAAGAAGGGTCCCTAGGGCCTTGAGCAGCCCTAACTACCCT
Source organism: Peromyscus eremicus (assembly GCF_949786415.1). Lineage (NCBI taxonomy): Eukaryota > Metazoa > Chordata > Mammalia > Rodentia > Cricetidae > Peromyscus > Peromyscus eremicus. The sequence continues at coordinate 15,272,483 of NC_081419.1, read as the reverse complement.
CTTGCTCTGAGCTGCCCACCAGCTGTGGGAGGTCCCTCAAGAGCCACTTCTGGCAAGGGTGGCATCAGCCTTCCCATGTGAGAAGCAGGAAACTGGTGTAAATGGGGGAGGTAAGGGAGGAAGGGGGTGCTCTGATCACCTTAGTCCAGCCATCTGTTGGGACCAGCCACTGCCAACCCATCAGGCTCGACCCAGCACCGGCACCCCACCCAGGGTTTTCACCATCCCTCTGTCCAGAAGGCCCTGCCAACTCTTGTTTATCCTTAAACGCCAGTGACCAGGAAGTTGCCTGGCCTGGTCCCATCCAGTCCTGCCCCAACCGCTACCGGAACAGGCTTCGAGCCCACGATGCGCCCACACAAGGCCAGGTCTGATTCATTTCATTCCCCCCCGCAGCAGCCAGCAGGGTTCTTGGCACAGGCAGGTGACGGCTAGGGATTCGCTGCTGCAGAGACCTCAGTGTCTTCATCCATGAAATGGGGTGCCACATCCTGCCTGGAGCTTGCAGGAGGATGAGAAGGGTGGGCTCCCTTCTGCTAAAGCCTCCTGCATCCTGGCTGCCCAGCCATGCTGGTGCTCAGCCTGTTCATGCCTTTACTAGCGGTCCCTCCCTCCCCCCCCCCCCCCCCCAGTTTGCTATGCAGCCAGCCTGGGCCTCAGCTGCTCACCTCTGAAGTGCCTACCTCTCCAGAGTGTCCCTCGCTGAACCCACCCGTGTGGGGCTTCCTGGAACAGTGTGGGCCGGGGCCACCTGACCCAGAGCCCAGGTCATACTTGCTGGGCCCTAGGTTCAGCCTCTAAGCAGGGGGCCAGGGTCTAAGTCTCCCCAGGCCAGGCTGAAGACAAGGGGTGGTGGGGCGTCAGGGCACCCTCTTCCCAGGCTACAGGCAACACCAGGCGTGGCGGGAGCAGAGCCCGTGCTAGACAAAATGCAAGCGATGCGAAGCCCCTCCCGCGGGGTCCTGGTCCCCCGCAAGCGTCCCTACCTCTGGCCCACGTCGCTGCCTACGGAGCCCCCTCCACGGGCCGGCAGCAGAGGGCTGAGCCCATGCGGCTCCTCGGGGGCTGCAGCGCCGGCTGGGGTGTTCCCCGGACCCGCCTTGCCCTCGGACGGCGAGCGCGGCAGCTTGGCCCGCGCCATCCTGCGGGAGCGCTTGGCGCGGGTGGCTGTGGCGGGGGCGGCGCCGGGCGCAACCACCGCGCGCTCCTCACCCTCAACGCGCAGCACAGTGGAATGGTCCGGGGTGGGGAGCGCGTCGTCTTGGCTCCCCATGCACCAAGGTCGGCCCCAGGCTCTTATTCCAACCTGGATGCCTCAAGGAGGACGCAGTTCCAGTATACAGCTGTCCTACCTGCCGCCTACCAGAAGTAATAGCAACGGTGATAACGGCCACCGCGCTGAAGGAAGGGAATGAATGCAGGAAGGGTAGTGTAGGTGACAGCTCATATGGCCCTGGCAGCTCGCCTCCAGAGGAAGTTCGGTGGAGAGATGAGATAGTCATCTCTGCTGGGCATGTACCCACATCACAGGGTACTCCTGTGTGTCCTGGGAACCATTATCTATTATTCAGGATGGCAGGAAGCCCAGATCCCCACCCATCTTCTAATCCCTCCCTCAGGCCTGACCAAGTGAAGTGAGCCCACTGGTCAGATGGGAAATGATAAGTGATAATGATAAATGAAGGAGGATAAGTCTATCCTCCTTCCTGTAGATGCTCAGGGTCCTCACCCTCCAATCCTGTCCCAAAGCTGTCAGGGTTCAGCCCACAAAGGGCAGTTACTGATGCTAGCGCACTGAATCCCCATCTTGTGTGTGACAACTCCAGATACATGGTATTTGTCTGTGCCAGGTACCCGGGGACCTGCACAGTGTCACCTCATAACCCGAGCAGAAGATGCGGAGGTGGCTCGGAGTGATTAAAGTCCTTGCCACACAAGCATGAGGACTTGTGTTCAATTCCCAGCACATACATAAAAAAAAAAAAAGTCAGACATGGTGACAGCACACACTTAAAATCAGAGAGCTGGAGAAGCAGACACAGACGAATTCCTGAAGGTTGCTGACCAGCTAGCTTCACTAAATCGGTGCGCCCCAGCCCCCACTAAAGAGATCGTGTCTTAAAATACAGAAACTAACGAGCAAACAAACCCAAGGCAGAAAGTGACTGGGGAAGACACCGAGGTTGACTTCCAGCCTCCACAGACACGTGCACAACACACATCAGCTAACACTCACATGAACAGACACATCCATCTGGACACTCCCCTCCCCACTAAACCAGACCAAACCGTAACAACCTGAGCAGCGCACCGTGGGGAGACTGAGGAGCTGAGGGATGAAGTGGCCTCCCTCACTGATCTGGAGCATAAGGACCAGAGCGGGCATTTGTCGGGAGGACTAGCTGATTCAGAGATACCTCTGCAGCCACATGATAGGCTTTTTCTAGCCCAGCCCATTCATTTCCCCCAGAGGCTGCAGGTGACTCAGCCAGGTAACAGGTGGGTCACAGCAGACAGGTGTCTATGCTGGGACGTCTGGCTATCTGACTTCTGGCTGGGTACAGGAGTCTCTCTGGCGCACACTAGTCCTGAGTGGCTGCCACAGCTGCAGGGTCTCCTGGTCCACAACAAAATTACATCACAGACCTCACAAAAAGGAGCTCACTATTCTCCTTTTCTTGAATTCCTTCACCATTGGATGGACCATCCATCCTTGGCCTTGCTGGACCTCCATGAACCCTGGCAAAACAAGACAACAACTCAGGGAATTGAGCCCTTTACAGGGGCATGGCTGTACCATCTGCCTCTGGGAGAGAGAAGGCATCAGGGCCGGTGGACTGGGCCGCTGAGGGAAACCAAGGCACAGTTTATGACTTCCTTCATGGAGCCACTATTGTGCTTGAGAAATGACTGCTAAGGGACCACCCCTATGAAGATGAGCTCATCTTAAGCCATAAAGAGATAGGTGGAATAATTAGTTCTTTGATGAGATATTGTACTTTTTCTTCCTAGTATCCTGCCTGCAGCTACCACAGAAGCTTGGGACAGCAGCCTTGTGGGGCCATAAATCAGCCTGCTATTCTAGATTATCCAGAAAAATGTGATTCTCTCTCTCTCTCTTTCTTCTAAGCATGCTTTCCTTATCACTTTGGACTATCCCCCCACACCCCCAATATTTTGGGCATCCTTATTCTTTCACTAAAGTCTCTATCCTCATCACATGATTGCTTGTCAGCCATGTGTCTGAACCCCATGCCAGCTTAAATGGCATGACTTTTCCCTTCTCTCCTCCATTTTCTTCCTCTAACAACAGCTGAGGATTTTTACAGCTTGTCTGCCCAGCAGTTTTCCCTTTAAATTCGAATGAAATTGTTTTGTGTTTTTTTTTTTAAAAAAAAGGTCGCCTTGCTGGCAATTCCAATTATCTGCCCCAGCTCCAAGTCCTCATAAAACCAGCCCTCGGTGTCTGAGCAAATATTCATGTGAGCATCCCCTAACTACACTTCATCACAGCTCATGCTAGCCCTAGAGGAATGAGGCATTTGTATCCAAGTGCCCCTGTAGGTGGAAGCCCCTTCACCCTTCCCAGGGACCCAAGAAAGGGCCATGAAACACCCCAAGGGCATGTAGGATGACCCACAGTGACGTGTAGGGATCAAATTAAGACACATCAGGGCACAGTGTAACCCAGGATAGGCTGCAGTGAACAGAAAGTGCTAGGAGGACTTCAGGCACTTACAGCCACCCAGGAGCAAAGGTAAGGGGCTGCAAAAATGTCAGGGATGCAGGGCTCCATGTTCAGAGAGAACACATTTGCATCGCTGAGCCCTGGCAGTAAGCCACATGTGGGTTGCTCAGATGCCATATCTGAAGAGCACAGGGGGACAGAGACCTAGCTGCTTGCTCCAGCATGTGTGGCACCTCTGTAGTGGATGCTCAGAGTACGGTGGGTCTTCATGTGTCCATGCAAATTCCCCGATTAGAGTCTGATAACAGACAAGAGGGTGAGCCCGACATCTCACCTGACGTGACTTAGAGCTGATCTATGTGAAGATCTTGGTGATAGTTGGGAATCTGAGGCAGGTGGGCAGGACCTGCTCTCCTTGTTGCTAAATCACATGGATCAGAGCAGGTATATTTTAAGTACAACCATCACCTCTGGTTCCAGAGTCCAGTGCTATTTCCTGTGTGGGAAGAGTAGCAGACCCACATTCCTTGGCACCTGGGCACAGTGGAGAGTGTCCAGTTGTCAGGGAGCCTGGTATGGAGTGAGTCGAAGAAGAGAAGATGGGTACCATGTGCCAGGCTTGGACAGTCTGGAGCCCCAAGTCTCCGTGGGATGAATGGCATAGAAACCAAGGAATAAATGATCTCCTTTAAAGAATACCAGGCTACAGGTGGGTGGAGAGATGGCTCAGAGGTTAAGAGCACTGGCTGCTCTTCCAGAGGTCCTGAGTTCAATTCCCAGCAACCACATGGTGGCTCACAACCATCTACAGTGGGATCTGGCGCCCTCTTCTGGCCTGCAGGGATAATGCAGACAGAACACTGTGTACATGATAAATAAAATAAATCTTAAAAAAAAACAAAAAACAAAACAAACAAACAAACAAAAGAATACCAGGCTACAGATGACATTTCAAGTGGCCTTAGAGGGAGGAATGTGTAGCTCAAAGCCAACTGGAGTTGTCCCCTGTGGGTGAAGTCTGCAGAGGCAGGTGATGTAATGGAGGGCATTGGAGGGCAGCCTTCCAGACCCAGGGTAGATAAACAAATGTAGAAAAGGATAGAATCCAGTTCCTGAAACCCTAGCCAGGACAGAGCACACCAGCATTACAAATATCCACAAAATAGTGTCAGAAGCAGGGTACTAAGAACAAGAGACAACAATCCCAGGGAGATCAAGTACCAAAGAAAAGGAAAGGGAGCCAAAGACTACTATACCTAGCTAAGATGTCACCCAAGTCTACAGGAGAAATCTCAAGTCAGAGCAGTGTACAAGAACAAGGTATGCATGCAGACACCATGCTTGAGAGAAAAATAACCTTGAAGGTTTGGCCCCTTCATCCTGGCTACCATTTTAGGCTAAACTAGGACAAGTGTAAATCCTGAGAATTCTTCCCACATGTCCCTGGTGGTGGATGGGTGGCAGCAGCTAGCTGCCCTAACTTGCATTGTTGTCTAGCTGGGGAGATATCAGAACCTCTTAATAAGGTCATTCCCCTCAGACTGTCCCCATAGAAGGGGCATGGGGCCCTAGGGCATACACAGCTGGATGCCCTGGATGCCCCAGGCAAGGTCCAGAGCTAGGGTAGGTCCAGAGCTGGACACACATAGCCCTTCCTACCTCTGGGGTTCCAGAAAGGCAGTGTGGTCATATACACAGTGAAGAGAAAGAACAAAAATGGCTGCATAACAGCCAAGAGGTGAGAGAGTCCCCGTGTCTGTGCACAATAAGGAATAAGCCATCAGAGAGAACACCACTCAGTCTCAGCAGGGAGGAAGTCTGCCACATGCTACCACAGTGACGGATGTTGTATGGAGAAATAAGCCACTCAGAAAAGGACAGGTCCTGTGGCACTCTATTTATATAAATTCCCCAGAGTCCTTGGCTCCATAGAGACAGGCAGTAGAAGGTGGATGTCAGGGACTGGGGCTAAGGAGTCAGTGTTAATGGGGATGGACAATGCTGGCAGCTGTACAGCAGGGTGACTATGGGTACTGTACCAAGTGAGAGAGAAAGGACTCCAAAGACAGAGAGTCTAGCTGCCAGCAAAACCTAACCCCAGGCCACAAGGAAACTGGCCATCAGAGATAGAAGCACTGTTTAGCTTATTGAGCACAAGGTTCAATAAAAGGAGCTCTGAGAGACCAGATAAGTATGCTTATCTCCACACACTGGGGTAGAGAGAGATTTTACAACTCAGGCTCCCTGAGGGCCCAGGCATCATCCCAATATTATAGAGTAATCACATTGAATCCAAAGAGATGGATGGAAATAGAGTTACTGATTAGGCAGATGGTTCTGATCACATGGCAGAGGCAGACACTGGTCTAGGCATCTGAGAGTGGAGAACACTGTCTTTGGACCCCTGGGTAGAGTCCCCAGTTGGCCTCAAGTGTTTAAATATACTTAGCATATAGAAGCACACTATACAGGGAGGGGAGAGCTATGCACTGAATTCCAAGAAAATAAGCTAAAGGACACAATACACTCAGATACTCATCCTCTTCAACCTACTGAACTTGAAGGACAGAGGAATCTGTGGACACAAGATGGGGAAGGGTTCCGATCAAGGGCAGAAGGAGCTGGCTTTGGGTTTTCCGCAAGGAACAAAGTATGAGGGAATGATAGTTACAGGAAGATCTAGTGGAAGAAAAAGAGAGACAGAGAACTATTACACCCTGCTAAAATATCACCCAGATCCCAGATACATAGAGATGTCTCAATTGTAGAGCAGAACACAAGAACATGGCGCAGGCACAAATACCTTTCTTGGTGGTGGGGGTGGACAACTTCCAAGGATATTAGCAGACAGTTCCAAGAAATACCAAACTCAAGTGCTCCATAATGGAAGCTCCACAATGGACGCCTGTGGTCAGAAGGAGCTGATGTAAATGGATTACAGCAAGTGACAGATAATTATACAAAATCTGTCTACAGAACAGATTGTAACAATATTAAGGCTTGTCGAGTAAAGAGAATAATATAATTAGCAAACATTGGGAGTGTGCAGGGTGCTGTGATTCAAAATAAAGAAGCTCTGACCTGGGACTCTGGACCTCACATCATCCTCACTGGAAGGACAGTCCCTGGGGACATCCTCAGGCAAGGGTGTTCTTAAGGCATTGCCAGAGGGCGAGGAAGTCACAGACTGAACAGAGGCCAGCTGCAAGGGTCAAGAGTCGTCAGGACACCTGAGCATCAGAGGGGACAGTCACTGATACAGGTTACACAGGCTTCTGCTGGCTTCTAGTACTAGAAGCTTATTGGCTGAAAACATGTATGCATCTCACAGCTCTGGGTTGAGGAGTCCCATAGCCTCCACATCTGTCAGCAGGGCAACTCTCACCTTTTCCAGCTTCTAGGGACCATGTGCATTCCTCAGTGTGAGGTCTCTGATTCCCTTCATTTCCATTTTCACATTAACCTCTGACTCTAAACTGGTCCACTTGTCTTTCTACTAGGAGATCCTAGATGGTACCAGACCACCTAGAGAATCCTAAATACCATCCTGTCACAAGGCTCTTAATCCCACTTGCAAAGTGTCTTCTGTACTCTATGGTCATGGGATTCCAGGATCAACACAGTGATATTAACACAAGATGTCACACATGACAAGTCAACATAACTCCAGGGTTAGTACATGATTCTCAGAGAGGAATACAGGAGCTATCTCTGTCATTGTGTGGGATCGCCATTAAACTTCATTACTTTGAGAGCTAGTGTCTTAGGGTTTCTACTGCTATAACGAAACACCAAGACCAAAAAGGAAGTTGGGGAAGAAAGGTTTTATTTGGCTTATTATATCGCTGTTCATCATTGAAGGAAATCAGGACAGGAACTCAAACAGGGCAGGAACCTGGAGGCAGGAGCTGATGCAGAGGCCATGGAGGGGTGCTGCTTACTGACTTGCTCAACATGACTTGCTCAGCCTGCTTACTTATAGAACCCAGGACCATCAGCCGAGGGATGGCATCACCCACCATCGGCTGGACCCTCCCCCATTGATCACTAATTGAGAAAATGCCTCACAGCTGGATCTCATAGAGACATTTTCTCAACTGAGGCTCCTTCCTCTCTGATGACTCTAGCTTGTGTCAAGTTGACACACAAAACCAAGTAGTACAGTTAGTAATTAAAGAGTGGAGGGTGTCTTCAGAAGGAATTATATTTCTGGGTGCACAATAGCCCTCCCTGATGATCAAGTACCACTTTCAGATTGAGACTGAAGTGGGTAAAACAAGAAATAAGAAGGTGCAGGGTGGTAATGGATCACGCCTTTAATCCTAGCACTTGGGAGGCAGAGGCAGGCAGATCTGAGTTTGAGGCCAGCCAGGTCTACAGAGTGAGTTCCAGGACAGCCAGAACAATTACACAGAAAAACCCTGTCTCAAAAAAAAGAAAGAAAGAAAGAAAGAAAGAAAGGAAGGAAGGAAGAAAGGAAGAAAGGGAGAAAGGAGAGAAAAGAAGAGAAGAGAAGAGAAGAGAAGAGAAGAGAAGAGAAGAGAAGAGAAGAGAGAAGAAAGAAGGGGGAGGGAGGGAGGGAGGGAGGGAGGAAGAAGGCATATAGCCCAGCTCCTGGGGGGAATGTCAGGATGGGTGGGGAAGATGTTTACAAGGGGCCCAAAGTTTTTAGGTGCACAGAGGAGGAGGAGCTGGTTCTTACTGTGATCTTGTAGTGATAAAAGGGATGTTTAACTAACTGCCACCTGGGCAACTCTAATGGGGACACCCAAGCCTGGAGGCAACACATAAATCACAATGGTCCCAACATCAGGCAAGTTTGGTCCAGTAGGCCTCAGACCCAGAGTCCAGCTTACAAAGGACATGTAGTTAGAGGAGAAGATGACCCCTCCATGAAGAGGTCACCAGATACTTGCAGCCAGAAAACGTCACACTTGGCCGGAGGCTGCCATTGAACTGCTGTGCTCACAGCTGGGGCAGCACACACAAGTATCTTGGTTCTGGGTTCAGAGCCAGGTACGGTCAATTCAGGGTCTCATGAACCTTGAGTCCAAGTGTCAGCAGGCTGAGTTCTCATAGGGGGTTTGGGGACCAACCTGCTTCCATGACAGTCAGGGATCCCAGGAGGGCAGAACCAACAGAACATGAACAGTACACAGGCACAGAAGAGGGTTTGCTGGGGAACTGGTGGATGACGGAGGCTATGTCCCACAACAGGCCAGGTGCAGGAGGAGACCTTGGGTGCTACAGAGAGACCCAATCCATGTCTACAGGCCTCAGGCCCTCCATCATCTCTATGTTAAATCTCTCCGGCTTATGTTTTGAATTCCTTCCCCCACCCCAAGTCAAACACCCATAATCTGCATACCAGGCAAATGCTGTCTCACTGAACTGCAGTCCAGCCCTTGGCCTCTCTCTTAGGGGACAGTTGTGACTGCATTTCAGAATCTCTTCTCTCTCAAATCCCCCACAGAACCACACCTTCAAGGTAACATATGGTCTTAGTCTCTGGTCCCAGGAACCGGCCATGGACATGTTTTGAAGGTTTTTCTCAGTGACCTGGGAAATGGTCTCTGGCAGACCCGTTAGCTATATGGGTGGTCCTTGACTCTCCAGAGGCCCCCATCTCCTGCCAAAAGGATGCAGGTGGATGTGAGGCAAACCGGGTGTCACAGTGGTACTGCAGGGAAGGGGGCAGTACCTCTCAGTTGTTGGTCTGGAGCCGGGGGAGGGCAGAAACAACTTTGGTACGTGTGGATGGGAACTGCCTAGCCCAATGCCATACCTTCCTCTGAGGACATTACAGCCACTGCCAGGCTCAAGAGGGTCTCCTCCAGGTGAGACATAGATCAAGCTCCCCTTCCCCTTCCAGGCCTACGCAAATTAATCAAGTTGACAATGGGCAGACTGAGGCCTTGGGTCGAGTCTGTCAGGGCCTTGAGGGGCAAGAGAGCCCCATCTTCCTGGGGTAGCCAGGTGGCACTTGCTGAAGAGCTTCTGGAGGGTGGAAGGGGGTGTGGGTGGAGAGGTGGAGTAGGACAGGAGCCCTCATGGGCCAGACCCTGAAGGTGTGGCTCTGCCCACATCCAAAGCAACAGAAGATGGGTAGGGGAACTTCTGAGCTAGAACTTCACCGTGTAGTTGCCCGGACTGACTCTGCTCCCAGGGAGCTCTCTGTCTCTGGGTGTCCAAGCGCTTCATGGAGCTTGAGACCCAGGGACAGTACCCTGGACCCTGTATAGTTAGGACCTGCCTGGACTTGCTGGTTGATGGCTTCCCTGCCCAGCACAGAGTGATGAAGACTCCCACACAAGTCCTCAGTTTACCTTGAAGCACCTTTACCATCCTCCCCAGTTCAGCCTGGTCAGGACCCCTTCCTTCCTAGTTCTTGCTGCTATCCCCTCCCCCACTACAGGCCATTCCCTAGCAAGCCTGAGGCCTGGGGGACTCTTCTTGGCTGCAAAGGGTCTGTTTCTTAGGCTCTCAGGGAAGTCAAGGTTGTAAGGATGCAGTCTCCATCACTAGCCTGAATATCCAGAATCAGCTGGCAAGCTGGCCCTTATTGTTTCTGTGAGGTGGCTGGCTTGTCGGGAGGTTCCTACTCCATTCCACCTCATCCGGTGTGGGTTGGGCCTCTTTATGGCATTTCCACTTTCCAGTGTACTTCCAGGCTACTTAGGTTCTCCTAGGAAAGCAGCCTAGCCCCAGGATGAGGCTGGATTGTCAAGATGCCATCTTCAGAGCTGGTCCCATGGGGACTGGCATAGCATGCTCCCCATTAGTGACTGCCAGCTTCTTGGCTCTGGCCTCTTATGACACCTGCACCCTCTGATGGTGGTATTGGTTGGTGTTCTTGGGCCACCGTAACTGAGCGTGTTGAAGTCACAGTACCCGATGAGCTGTCAGTTCTGGAGGACGGATGTCCAGAGTTGGGGCTGGCTGGTCCATGCCAGGTTAGCTCTGCAGACCATAGCTGTGTGGCCTCAGCAAGGTGCACTTCTAAGAGCCTGTCCCTCACTGGTGACTATGTTGTCTCTTCCCTTAAGCCTGAGAAGCTGCTGCCCACATGAGTGTTTACAACCCCCTCCTATGTGTGTATGTTGTGTGGTGTGCATGTGTATGCACATGTGTGTAGAGCCAGAGGACACCCTTTGGTGTCACACTCAGGAACACTCGCCTGTTCCACCTTTGTGACAGGGTCACTCACTGGCTTGGAGTTCACGAATTATGCTAGACTGTCTGGCCAGAGAATCCCCGTTTCTGCCTCCCAGTATCGAGACTACAAGAACCAGCCACCACACCTGGCTTTTTTATGTGGTTTCTAAGCATTGATCTCAGGTCCTCACACTTGCAAGAGAGGCACTTTACCAACTGAGCCATCTCAGCCTTACAGATGTGTGTGGCTGATTAGAGGCTAGGATAGGGTCCGCACATTGAGGCACCTGATGTGCTACAGTGGGGGAGGGAATACAGGCAGAGGCTCTCTCTAGGGATTAAGGGAACCCGGCACAAACGTCGAAGTTCGATGACTCTGAAGCCACAGCCCTGCCTAGTCCCGTGAGTCTTTCTGCAGCAGCCAGACCTACAAGGGACTGACCTGTGTCTTCCCGATTTCCTCTGATGAAGCCCCCCACTCCACTGGGAAGGTGTAGGATGGCGTAGGAGCGATCGGGTTGAATGAGATCTTAAGATGAGCCTCACCACAGGATTAGTGCCCTTGTAGGGAGAGAAGCCTGGGGAAACTCTTTTGAACAGTCAACCAGCACCTGTTGGACACTTCTGGCCTCCAGGAATCTGATTGACACTTCTGGCCCCCAAGTCTATGAGAATAACTGTCTGTGCTGGAAGCTGCCTCTGAGGGTTATTCAGTGACTGCTCAGGACAACCCACAGCTGACAAAGATGAAGAGCAAACACAAGATACCTCCTGTTGGCACTCAAAGGGAAGAGCTCAGAGTGGTTCATACAGCAGGCTACAGGAGGTGTATGGGGCATCCCCAGGAATGACCATGCCCCTCTCCCAACTAATCATGGTCTCTGGGTGACTCCACAGAGGACCATCCTCCCCACTCCCTACCCCCACACTAGCCCTCTGGGTTCTGTTTTATGCTAATTCAGGAGGAATCTAATTTTGAGTCACACGATCGAATCACTAGGATGTGGGCACAGAACATGGGCTTAGAAGGGCCAAGCAAGGTGCCTAGCTGTGTTGACTCAGGATGAGGTGAGGCATTCAGCCCCTGGAGATGCCAGATTCATCATCTCAGGGAGTCTCTGGGCACCACAGACAGGACATGGAAGAACTAGACTAGACTAGTTATGGTGAATGACTCAGGTGGTGAGAAAAACTGTCCTACATGAATGGGGACATGGGTGCTCCTTAGCATCCACAGCCCCACAAGGTGATGACCGACTCTCTTAGCTCACAGACGTACTCTGTACTGACACCTCTCACGGTCACTGTGTTCTAGTCCCTTTATCCTATTCCATCTGTTGGTCCTTGTTTATAGCTTCCCAGGGTCCAAGCTCCGGGGTGGCAGCCCAAGTCCCAGAGTCCATGACCAGGCCAGGGATACCAGAAAGACAAAGGTGTAGCTAACCCTGGGGCTACCACTCTATATCAAGGGGTCACCTGGCTTCTCTGCCCTTTACTCTGCCCCAGGACTCGCCTCCCAGGCTCTGTTCCTTGTTATGGTCCCAGGAGATAGCAGGGGGACATATCAGGTGAGCCCCTGTATAGCTAAATGTGGAGACATGAGCAACCCCCATCCCCATGTACAACGGAGTGTGGCGACATGAGGAAACCTGGTCCCAGAAAAGTCTCAACCTGCACCTCGCTCAGGACACCTGAGAGTACCTGGAACATTTCAGAACCTTACAGACCCCATCCTAATTCTTCTCGTTCAAACCAGGACTTGACTCAATCATATAGGAGACACAAGAGGGTATCCTGGGGCACAGAAGGATGGAGAGCACACTGACATCCAGGGTTATCTCCAGGAGCCCACAGAGCTGGCCCTTCTGATTCGGATGACCCACTCACCTCACCTGAGCACCCCAGCCCGGAGGAGGGTGCAGAAAAAGTCAGGGCAGCAGGACTAGGCCTGTCCTGCTCATCAGTCAAGCCTGCGCAGAGCCTGGGAAGCACCCAGATAGCATTTTAAATGTAAGTCCCCATGGGAGGCAGCCCCACCTGGTGATTCCCTGGGCTCAGAAGCCTTGGGCAGGAACAAAGGGTAGAAACCCAGTGCCAGCTAGTGGAGCAGAAGCACTCAGCTTGCTCCAGGGCCACTCTGTCCCTGCAATCTGATCCCACCTGGCAGGGCTACCGTCATCCCCTGTTCTGTCCTCTGCTATGACAGCTCCCATCTCCTGCCCCATCAGTTCCCCTGAAGCCTGCTCTCAGCAGCTATGAGGCTCCAGCTGACTAGGTAGCTCAAGTCCAGAGCATGGTGGCCTTTCAGGGGTTCCCAGCCCAGAAGGATACAGTCTCAAATCCCATGCTCCAGCCCTTCCTGTCCTGATGAGGACTGTTGCCTCGGTCCTCATCACCAGTGGATCCTTCTTGAACCCTTTCTGTCCTCCTGGACTCTTGGCCAGGCATGACCTCCATATTCCACCCACCATTACTTTGGTTCAAGCCAGGCCACACCTTCCATCCTGCCAGCTCCCTTCCCCTTTCAGATACCTGATGCTTGTTCCTCTTCTGTGGGTTAACCTGGGAGCCACAAGGAACCCCAAAGGAGAACCAGTAGTGCTCCTAATCCCTCCTCCGACCCTAGAGCTTCCCTTGAAGGCTTCATGCACAAACTCTGGTCCCAGTGCCCCCGGGCACCTGGTACTAGTTCAAGGTGCAGATAGTGGGCTACTTGTCCTGGAAGGGATGTCCAGAGAGTGGGGTGCAAGCAGGACTGCCCAGCAGAGGCAGAGCCTGGGGGTTCTGTTCCAGAATGGTGATACACAGTAGAAGGAGCGGAAGTACGATGAGGACAGGGTGTGGGAAGGTGTGGGGGTGGTTGGGATGTGGAGCCAGGCTCTGGCCCCAAGGGCAAGCACGCTCAAGAGTGGATGGGGAGGGCACTTAGTGGGCACCCAGCTATCCGAGGCACTTGTTGGTCAGTCCTGATGATCCTAGTGGAGTTCTCCACACCCAGCTCAGCCCCGCTCCATCAGCAGCACTGCCCAGCCCAACTCTACCCTCATTAACAATTGCAGTGAGAGGTTCTGAGTGCAAGAATGTCCCTGGAGACACCCTCCCTGTATCTCTCTGCTTGGAGACCTGGGTGGAGGGCCTGCATCTCCTGAGAAGGATCCAGCCCAGTTCCCAAAGAGCAAAGTTCCTGGCAGGCTGGGAAAGGGGGCGCCATAGTCTCTGTATCCCCATGCCTCTGTCCTCAATTGGGGGTGCCCCTCTGCCCTGGCAATAAGGGCAATGCCTGTCTCCCCATTTGTCTGGTTTTGTCAGAAAATACTCAATGCTGTTGCCTCAGAGAAATGAGCCAAGGTCCATTCCATTGTCTGAGAGCTAGGAACAGTACAAATGAGGCCTGCTCTGGCTTGCCATCTGCAGCAGCACCTTGGACCCCTGAGGAGTCCCTCCCCTCCAAGGCTTGAACTGAGGAGGCTAATCCAGGGTCAAACCTGCTCTCACCTGCCTGGAGCCCAGCCAGTGGTCACCTGCTAGGTCCCATGTCCCCATGGTTGGCTATTCTGAGCAGCTGGGTATTGCCCTGTACATCTTGACCCAGTGGTGGTGCAGAAACCTGGGTTTCCTCTTACAGGCCAAGGACAAGACTCTGAAATTAAGACACTCCTACAACACCACAGCCTGAGGCTTCTTGTGCCATCCTCCCAGGGGTCTTCACCCATTCAGAGAGGGGATCTGAGTCTGTGTCCCCCAGACTTGGGAGGGTGGTTCAATGGAGAGAGGGCACCCAACCTTGTTAAGATGCCCCAGACTCCTGGAGCTGGAACAGTAAGATGCCATAAGAGGCAGGGGTCCTAGAACCTTGGATGTGACAGGATCCACTGAGCTCCCTCTGAATGCTGCTTCCCAGAAGACCCCAGGACTCAGACTCAGCCCAGAGGTGAGAGTTTACCCGGGGCTACATGGGCTCCTAATGTGGGTGAGATCTCCACTCTGCCCCTCATGGGCTGTGTGCAGTACGCAGTATCCTCAAGAGTGGCCAGGCTGGCAGTGTAGCCTCATTTGTCCACGTGGGTGGCTGAGCACCTCCCTGTCAAGGCCTCTGAGGCTGTGGTGACTCACCACCAGTGGCTTTATTTCTCTGGAGAACAGAAAACCCACACGGCCCTTCCTGCCTGCTTACAGCCTGCCAAGAGTTGGGGTGCAGCTCGCCCCACTTTTGCCCTGCAGAGCTAGCTACAGGGCAGAACTGGGGGTGGGGAGAGTGGGGTGAGGCTAAACCTCTAGTCTGCACCCATGCTTTGCTGGAGCAGCTCACACTTACCCCAGATCCCCCCTCACTGAGACCACTGCCCTGGAGGTTGTATGCTGCACTATTCGGGCACAAGAGCCCATCATTGGCAGCCTAAGACCCCGTCCCAGGACCCTAACCTGCTACTCCATAGAACTCCTAAGAGTGGGTGGGGCAGATGGAGCCTGTCCTTCCTTTCTGTCCCAGACTAAGCACTCCTAGACACATGGCACAGCTGCCTGGTTCATCATCATACTTGGGAAGTGCCCCCAGTCCCATCCTTCACTCTGAGAACCAGTGATGGTGCTGAAGGAAGAGGGGACAGGCATAGGGGATGAGGAGGAAAGGGACAAGGCTCCTCAAGTGGGAGTGATGGCAGGGCCATCGGGCCAGGTCCCAAGCAGCAGGAGGGACCTTCTAACACCTGTCCTCCCTACCCTTAGGTTGAAGTCTGCTCAGAGCTGGGTCTATGTATAACATAGGGCTCAGGTGTTCCAGGACAGATCTCAGCCCACAGCTTTCTGCATCACCTGCCTGTGATGAGGACCTGGGGACTGAGAGGGGCCAGAGCCACTCACTCTCTGCAGCTGCTACGAAAACAGCCCCTAAGAGAGAGGGGGCAGAGGGTTAGAGATAAGGGAGTGACTTGGAAGGGGAGGGAGATCTTTCAGGATGATGCTCTGGTTTCTCAGAGTTGAGGGCTGTGCCAGCTCTGGTTATTTTCAGTTTTACTGTTTTAAAATTTATGTTTCATATATTTCACAATAAAAAATACTGAACAAAGTGTCATGGACCTGATAGCAGGTTTTTTTTTTTTTACCCCCCTGGGGCAGAAGACAATTGTTGCCAGGCAGACTGTGACTGCCACCGTATGGCTGACAACAAAAACCTTCACTATCCATGGCTTTCAGTTACATCAACCACAGTCACTGGCATCTGTCTAGTCAGGCACCAGGCACTTTGGAGAGATGGATACTGTTTCTTACCCAGCACTGGGAGAATCTTCCACAGCTGCTATTTTCTGGAATTCATCAAATCCCAGTGGAGCAGGCACCCAGGAGGAAGGGGGCACTGACTTAGGATGTCAGGCACAGGAAATTGGACCCACAGAAGCCCCAGCCCTGCCCTGTGAGGGTCCCAGGAGGACAACAGAATCCTCACCTACAGATGGCAGGGCCAAGACAACCATCTCTCCATGTCTGAGCAGACATTGCTAACTAGACCACCACCAGGACATTCTTCTTGGACAGGCTTGTCTATTACAGCAGCACTTGACTCAAAAGTCAAGAAAGTACAAAATTTAAAAGCACCTCTACACCAGGAGCAGTGGCACACAACTGCACTTGAGGAGCTGAGGCAGGAGGATAGAGAATCAAAGCAAGTCCCGACTATATAGCAAAAGACAAATGGATAAACACACCTGCACAGGACCCAGACTCCTTGGTTCTAATCAGTGAAGACTTGGAACACACACACACACACACACACACACACACACACACACACGCATGCACACACACACACACGCCCCTTTGCCCTGCTCTGTGTGATTGATGTTTCTCAACACCAGGGGAGATCTGGTAGGATATAGTTTCCAGCAGGCAAAGCAACTGACTGTCAAGATAATTCTTTGCATGCACTCTAGCTCTGTACACATAGTCCCCACACACTGACCTACTCACAAAAATGATTTCTTTTCCAGTGTGATTTCAGCAGTTGGTTTCTTAAGTGCTCAGTGTGTGTCCTGACAATTTGCAGGCTCATGTGCTTTCTGTTCTAACTCAAGTAATTGCATTGTTTGGGGAGAACTGCATCCCATTCCAGGGTTGGGGGTGACATAGCCTTGGGAAGGTGACGCAGAGAAGTAGAAGTTCCTGATCATAAGCCTTCTCCTCTCCAACCAGCCTTCTCAGTCTGCCAGAGTCCTTCACCATCTTCCCTTGCTGGTGTGAAAGCGCCTCCCCTGAGGCTGACAGCGAGAACAGTAATGTTTACCCAAGACAGTTATTTGGGGAAAAGGCAGAAAGAGATATTTCTTTCCAGCTTCTTGCTGAGCCTCTCCACTTATGAGTTATTCCCACGGGCTCATTTTGTTGATCCCTGCTTAAAGCACAGAGGAGAATTTGAGGCAAGGGAACGTCATAACACCTTCACTCTGAAAATGTGACCACGCTGAAAATGAGCCTGAAGGACGCTGACCGCTGGTGACTTCCTGTTCGGGGTTGCGGGGCTCCGTGGCCCTATTGCATTGGGTTCTGGCTGGTCCCCAAATCAATGGTGCGCTGGGTTTGGGGCTAAGAGAGAGTGCTCCCCGGGGAGACAGAGCTCGCTCCCTACTCCCCCCCCCCCAACTCTGAGCAGCTCAAGTCTCAGAGCCTGCTAGCACCGGGGTCCGAGTCCGGCTCCAAACCCCTGCAGGGAGATGCACCCCAATCCCAACCCACCCAAAACTTCTCGCCAGGGAAGCCCGAAGCCCGGAAAGTTGAAGGGCGATGCGGCTGTGGGGGTGGGTGGGTGGGTGTGCATGCGGGGCTCAGCACCTCGGACAGCTCCGTCACTTACCTATCGTCGTTCGGGAAAGGCTGGTCGCCCAGAAGCAGGTCACGGAATCGGTACCGCGGCGGCAAGGGCAGCACCTCCGTGTCCCGGTCGTTCATTGTTGAGACTGGCGGCGTCCAGGAGCACGTCCCCGCGGCCGACTTTCCCCGCGCAGGGCCGCCTGCTGCACACGGCAGCGCCCCCTCACCGCCCGCGCCCTCGCTGGACTCCGCGCTGACCCCCGGCCAGCAGCTTCTGGGCCTCCGCGACCCCCGGGGGGCGGGGCAAGCACCTGCAGGGGGCGGGGCTGAGGGTGGGGCTAGGCAGGGGCGGGGCGCCTTCCGGGTCCTCTGGGCCCTGTATGAGGTTCTTTTTCCTGCCACCCCAGGATGTGTGGAGATTTGGAAATGGGAGTGGTCATGGCTAACTCTAGAACAGCCTTTACGAAGGTCCCCGGTCTTCTTTGGGTTGGCATGGGAGCCCTCTTCTTCCCTGGACCTGGGCCAGGCAAGCCTCCCCGCCTCCACAGTCCAGCTCCAAGGCCATTTGCTCAGGCTTCTTCAGGTTCTGGAGCCCGGTGTCTCCACCCTCAAGGCCTCCTCTCAGCCTCTCTCACTACTGAGTGGCAAGAGACAGTTTAAGAAGAGACCCTTTAGGGTCAACAAATTGGAACGGATGAGAGCCACGACTCTGGGCTTCCACAGACTCTTACCCCAATCATGGGAGTCCGCTGTAGAGCATGGGGGTGGGGCAGCCTACGTACACCAGGAAGGTCTCCTTCCCAGCGGCCAGCAATCCTTCCACCCTTTCCTTCCTATTTCCTCTCCCTCCATATCCATATTCAGCTGCACTCACTATACACAGCACCTGGAGAGTGGCTGGCAGAGTCTCCCAGGCTCCAGTTCTCTGCCTCCTGGGGCAAAAGGCTGGACACACCTATCCTGAAGCCCAAGAACCCCTAACTATCTGTAGAAACCCCCACCTACAGCATTGGACCCAGTAAGCAGCTTACATATACCAGGAGAGCACAGACTCAGACCCACAGCACCCACGCAGCGATGGAGCTGTGGGCCTTGGCACAAGTGGGGGACTGTAGTCCACTGGGCTCCTGACCTAACCAGAGTCCTGTGCTTCCTGTGCCCTGGCATGGCAGAGCTTCTAGGGGAGCTTCGGCCCCAGGCCATTCTCAGTCTAGGCTTCCAGTGGCCCATGGTAGGATGCAGGAGGTGGAACTCCTAATCCCCGACTGTCGGACTGAGCAGTGCCCCAGCTTGGCTCAGCCAAAAGCAAAGAGCCCAAGAAGGCAGCCAGTCTTCACACTTACACACTCAGTACTAGCCTTCTGGGCCTGTTGAAGCTTCTCTAAATAAGGACTGAGGGCAAGGGGTTTGTCCTGTGTTTGTCCAAAGTAGGTCACAGGCTGTGTGACTGGCATGAGGGCAGAAGAAGAAGGGAGCATTTGCTTCAGGCAGGGGTTGAACTCTCTCATTCTCAAGTTGGGAAGAGTGTGTGGGCTCCCTGGGCTTCCCTCACCCCCAGACTACCAGCAGGCAGGTAAGTATGGGTACTCCCTCCCTCCGGAGGTGGGGGGGGGATGCTCAGTGGCTGTCTCAGGCCATGGCTGCCAGCGACAACACTCACGTGTTTCTCAGGTCACAGATTCAATCTCCAGGATCTGGCAGCACTTGAAAAATAACATTTTCCTAATTGCATCCGTGGAGTTGCTTGTTTTTTCTTAGTCACAAGCTGGCTGGGCCTGGGGAGGTACTGGGAGGTGGGAAAGCATGTGGCCAGGGGTCAGGGCTATATTTCCTTTGGCAAGCCTCCAGGGACCACCACGTCCCTAGGAACTGCTCTCTCTGCTGTTCTGACCTTCTGGGCACTTTTGAGCTTTCTCTCCTGGCCTTAAGATCCAGTAGGGGTGTGTGTGGGGGGAGAACCTCTGCTTACTTCAGGGGGCCCCAGGGTAAGGAAATGCACCTGGAGTCCAGAGGCCTGGCCCCACCCCCACCCAGCTGTGGTTTGGGATGAGTGACAAGGGCAGGCTGTCCTTGCAGCCTTGGAGTGCTGCTGTAACACACGAGTGAGCAGGCAATGTGAGCAGGCATCCCACAGACCTCCTGGCACCATTTCCCTTTGTGTTCCCTGGCAGTGCCTACCCCCTCCACACCCTATGAACTTGAACATGACTGTTGTGCAGGCCAGGGGCCCCAGAACCTCTTGGAAGAGTACCCATGGTAGGGGAGATGTGGTTGAAATTCTGCTCACTGCACAGTCTGGGCATTGGGGACAGTGTGGGACTCAGATGTGTTGGGAAGAATTTGGGGGCATGCAGGGTGGGGCAACTAGGGGATTCTGTAAAGGTGGGAGCGAGAACACCTCCTGATCTGCTTTCCATTCCTTCCCTGGTGACCCTGGGAGAGCCCAGGAGGCAGCTGGGACCCAGAGTTGATCTATCTTCTGTGAGATGGCTGTACCAGTGAATTGCCTGTTTTTATAAGAATTCCATGTTTTGTAACTCAAAGAAGTTGTTCACATCTCAGGCCCTCAGCCTGCCCTTAAGACAAGGTATGGAGTTCAGCTTATGAGGCTCACAGCCCACCCCACCCCCACCTCAAGTCAAAGGCAGAGCCAGCAAGGGATAGTATTGTTCTCCCAAGAGAGTCTGTCAGCTCTGGCTAAGAGCTACTGCTGCTCTCAGGGGCCCCGTGATGGTCAAGGGTTCTAAGTGCCTGGGTAGGTAGCCTTAAGCAAGTCCCTTCCCCTGAGTCTTGGTTTCCTCATCTGGAAATGAATGTATCCATGTTGTTTGTCCTCACAGGGCCACTGTAGAATAGCAGAATAGTAATAGGATGGTAAGCATGAGTTGCTCTGTGCAGCACTATTGAATGACAACAATTCCTAGTTTGGGACAGAGCTCAAGTTGAGCCTCAGGGCCAACCTATCCAGGTCATCTGGAAGACAGTTTAGAGAGCTTAGTCTTAGGTCACCAGTCTAGGTGATCCATCCAGAGAGGGCAAAGAGGACACAGCCCAGCATTCACAACAGCACGGGTACTCACTGGAGTGCATGAAGTTATAGCCTGACTCTGAAGCCTTCTCAGCAACTGTGTTCAGTGCTAGGCACCTCCAGGAGCCACATGGTGTCACAGAATGATGAGAACATCCCCAAGCAGGACTGTTACCAGCCCTTGTACAGGGGGAGGGCATACGGATTCAGGAGTGTCAGAAGCTCAAGGATGCTCCAGGGCAGAGCCCCATGAATGCCCCACAACCATCCTATCAGTAACAAAGTGCCTGGTAAAAGCAACTTAAGGGAAGGAAGGTTCATTATGGCTCACAGTCGAAGGGTACAGTCCACCATGGTGGAGAAGACATGGCTGCAGGAGGGTGAGGCAGCTGGTCACATGGCATCCAGTCAGGAAGTAGAGAGAGATACATGTTGGTGCTGAGTTCACTTTCTCCTTTTTTATTCAGTCTGGGGCCCCAGCCCATGGAATCATGCTGCCCACACTTAGGGTGGGTCTTCCCACCTCAGTTAACTTAACCTAGGACCTCTCTCAAAGACATGCCCAGAGAGTTGTCTCCTAGGTGACTCTAGATGCTGTTGAGTTAACAATCAATATTAATCATCACACGTCTACTCGTCAGCTTGACATCTAGACATATCACTTTTAAGTTATAAACCTTTCTCCTCTATCCCTATAGGCTTAAAACTGTTTAATAATGTAAAATGGATTTATTCCAGCTTAAGTCTCATCTGAGACTCAAGGCAAACTCTTAACTGTGAGCTCCTACAAAATAGAGAGAGAGAGAGAGAGAGAGAGAGAGAGAGAGAGAGAGAGAGTGAGTTATATGCTTACAATATATAGTGGCATGCAGTAAACACTCCCCCTCCAAAAGGGAGGAATGGGAGCATACCAAGGAACAATCAGACTGAAATGAGTCTGAAAGCCAGCGGGGGAAACACCAAACCCTGTAGCTCCATGTTGGGCATCTGAGGCTCATGATGGTATCAGTTGCAGTCCAAAGATAGCCACCCACTTCCAGCTCTGCTGCCTCTATCTTGCAGTAGGAGAGCTTGGATTACAGATGTGCTACTGCATTCATTTTTTTTTTTTTCATGGGTTCAGGGCCGAAACTCAGGTCAGCAGCCTTGAGAGTACACATAGTCTCTCTTGTGGGCCAACTCCACTCCAACTAATATCCTATGGTCTTGGCATTGCCAACATCCTAGGGTCTCCACTGCAGCTCAGATTTCACCTTCACAGTTTTTACAAAATGGTCTCATTTACACAATGAACTCATGTGTTTGAATGCTTGGCCTATAGGGAGTTGACACTATTAGGAGGTGTGGCCTTGTGGGAGGAAGTGTGTCACTGTTGGAGTGGGCTTTGAGGTCTCATATGCTACACCCAGTGTGGAGGACAGTTCACTTCCTGTTGCCTGCAGATCAACATGTAGAACTCTCAGCTACCTCTCCAGTACCATGCCTGCCTGTAGGCTGCCCTGCTTCCGCAATGATGATAAGCCAGCCCCAATTAAATATTTTCCTTTATAAGAGTTGCTGTGGTTATGATGTCTCTTCACAGCACTAGAAACCCTAAGACAGAAGATGGTGTCAGAAGTCGGCTTTGCTGTGATAGGTTTGACCATATTTTTGGAACTTTGGGTTAAGAAAACAGTGGAATGCTTTAAGTGCTGCTTAATGGGTCATACTAGTAGGAGCATGGAAGGCTGTGGTGCATGAGGGTGATTTGAACTGTGAGTACCTGGATCAAGCAGTTTCAGAGGAGAAGAATTTTAATATTTTGCCTAGAGATCATTCTTGTGATATTTTGGTGAAGAATGTGGCTGCTTTTTTGCCCTTGTCTGAAGAGTCTGCTTGAGGCTAAAGTGAAGAGATTTGGATTAATTCTGTTGGCAGAGGAAATCTTAAAACAGGCTGGTGTTGACTCTGTCAGGTGATTATTAGTGTTCATGCTTATAAAGATCTATAATGAAAAGGCACAAGCTGAGCAAGGAAAATTATAAAATGTACAATTTGAGGAGGAAAAGGGCACCAGAAAGTGGAATGGAGTTAAGTCCTGTGTTCAAGGAGATAAACAGATTAAAGAAAAGCCTGATGTTAAACGGAATAAAGGGAGTGGTGCCCTTAGGGCAAGACCCCACCCAGCTTATGAAAAGGAATTAAGGGAAAGCTTAGAGCTGAGTGCAGTGGTGCACATCTTTAATCCCAGCACTCCCAGGCAGAGGCAAGGAGATTTTGAGTTTCTTGCCAGCCTGATCTATAGATTCAGTTTCAGGACAACCAAGCTTGAGCAGTGAAGGAAAACATTGAAAACAGAAAGCTGGTGAAGCCGGGCGGTGGTGGCGCACGCTTTTAATCCCAGCACTCGGGAGGCAGAGCCAGGCGGATCTCTGTGAGTTTGAGGCCAGCCTGGGCTACCAAGTGAGTGCCAGGAAAGGCGCAAAGCTACACAGAGAAACCCTGTCTCAAAAAACAAAAATCAACAACAACAAAAAAAGAAAGCTGGTGAAGATGCAGTTGAATGAGGAGGCCATGTTCCAACCCCAGCAAGCAGCAGAACTTGGCAGCTTAGGCACATGATTCTGGCTTTAGGGTCAAGGATAGAAGAAAAGGGTTATGGAATCTCCCTCCATGACTAAGGAAAGCTGCTGAAGCCAGGTGTGTGGCAGGGGTGTCCCTGCATGGAGGCCAGAGAGGCCATCGTGTGAAGCTGTGAAGGTGAAGCCTGGATTGCCTTGGAGACCCCAAGATAGTGGAGATGTCAAAGTCATGAGATACCTATCAAGGAAAGCTGCTAACAGAGAGTAGAACCAGCCCAAGAGAAAGAAGTGTGTTGCAGTCAACAAAGCTGAAAGGAGTTGGAGATCTGAAGAGCGTTTTGACATCAGACATGGAGATGCAGTTTGGAGTTTTCCTAGCTGGTTTTTGGTCTTGCTTTGGTTCAGTATTTCCTCACTATTCTCCCTTTTGTCTATTTTAGAATGGTAACATATATCCTGTGCCATTACATGTCGGAAGTATATGATCTGTTTTTTGATTTTGATTTTATAGGGGATTTCAGTTAAGAGACTGCATGAATCTCAGAAGAGACTCTGAACTTTGGACTTTTAAATATTGTTGAGATTCAATAGACTATGGGAACTTTGAAGTTGGACTAAATGCATTTTGCATTATGATATGACTACAAGCCTATGGGGGTAAGGGAGTGGAATGTAGTGGTTTGAATAGGTATAGACCCCATAGACTCGTGTGTTTAAATGTATGGCCTATAAAGAGTGGCACTATTTTTTTAATTAATTAATTTTTCCAGCACATTTAGTTTCCTCTCCCTCCCTCTTCTCCTCCCATCCCTCCCCCAACCTCCCTTCTTTCCCCCCAATCCACTCCTCCCTTCTCTTCAGAAAAGAGCAGGCCACCCATTTTAGTAGCCAACCATAGTGTATCAAGTTGCAATAAAACTAGGCACCTTCTCTCCCATCAAGACTGAACAAGTCAATCCTACTGGAGGAGAGGGTTCCAAAAGCAGGCAACAGGGTCAGAGACAGCCCCCATCC
The DNA here is from genome assembly GCF_949786415.1 of Peromyscus eremicus. Lineage (NCBI taxonomy): Eukaryota > Metazoa > Chordata > Mammalia > Rodentia > Cricetidae > Peromyscus > Peromyscus eremicus. Next base: position 15,248,236 of record NC_081419.1, on the reverse strand, counting down.
TCACCACCAGGAGTCCCACAAGAAGGCCAACTACATAACTGCAACATAAGTGCAGAGGGCCTAGGTCAGTCCCATGCAGGCTCCCTGGTTGTTGGTTCAGTCTCTGTGAGCCCCTGTGAGCCCAGATTTGCTGATTCTGTGGGTTTTCTTGTTGTGTCCTTGGCCCCTCTGGCTCCTACAATTCTTCTCCCCTCCCCCCTTCCACAGGATTACCCAACATCTACCTAATGTTTGGCTGTGGGTCTCTGCATGTTTCCATCAGTTGTTGGGTGAAGCATCTCTGATGACAATTGGGCTAGGCAGCAATCTATGAGTATAGCAGAATATCATTAGGAATCATTTCATTGATTTTTTGTTTTGCCAGTTACGTTTGGTTCTATCCTAGGTCTCTGGGATGTCCAGCCTCTGGGTCCTGGCCCTCTAGGCAGTGTCACGGGTGGAGTCCCTCTCATGGTATGGGTCTCAAGCTGGACTAGTCATTGGTTGACCTGAGAGTGGCACTACTAGGAAATGTGGCCTTGTTGGAGGAAGTGTGTCACTGTGGGGGCAAGCTTTGAGGTCTAATATGCTCAAGCTACACCAATTGTGGGGGACAGTTGATGGATTCACTTCCTCTTGTCTGCAGATCAACATGTAGAACTCTCAGTTACCTTTCCAGCACCATGTCTGCCTCCAAGCTGCCTTGCTTCCTGCCATGATTGCAATGAACTAAACCACTGAAACTGTAAACCAACCCCAATTAAATGTTTTCCTTATAAGAGTTGCCGTGATCATGGTGTCTCTTCACAGCAATAGAAACTATAACTAAGACTCTCAGGACTTCCTTGCAAGTGAGTTCTACCTCAGCACACACTGCCTGACCTCAGCAGCCTTCTGGAACCTTGGCGCAAGCCTCTGTGATCTTCAATCTCACATCTTTCCTTACTACAAAACCAGTACCACATGGATAATAATGCCAAGTTTTCCTATCCAAGCACTAACCAGGCCAGGCCCTGCCTAACTCCCAAGGTGAGATAAGATCAGAAACATTCAGGGTATGGCCATAGACCATAGCGCCAAGTCCTATAGCCAGCATAAGACGTAGCCTGGCCCCCTTGAACCACCGTGGTGGTTCCTTTGTATGTTTAGGTGGTTGGTTTTGGGCAAGGAACTGCTCAGTGACATTCACAGCTTAGGCTCTCTCATTGTATCTCCACAAGATGGAGTCTCAGCGGAAAGGCCTTGCCCTCAGCACCTTCCCTATTGTCCCAGGGTGGAGCAGAAGGGTTCTCTGTGAGGATGCTAACCTCTCTAACAGTCTCACCTGAGAGCACTTGCCTTGCCTGCAACTTTAAAGGTCCCCCTTCCTCTCTAAGGGGGACGTTTTCCAGCTTTCCACCCACTTGTTGCTTTCTCTAATTGTAGACTTGGACAAGAGCGGTGAGCACTAACCATGATGCGGCCCGAAGGCTCTCCTGGGTTGAGATTTTCTCCGCCAAATTGGTCTATTACTTTGAATTCCACCCTGTTCAAGTTCTCAGGACATCTCAGGACATGGCAGAGAATGAAGTCACATTCTTTGTCAGAATATAGCATGAACGGTCCCTAGTCCAGTTCACGGCAGAGACCCTGTTTCCCTCTGAAACTTCATAATTCCACTTTCTGCATTTCTCTGGGCATTCTTCTCTTCTACCAGAATGGTGGCCTCTGCTTACAGTATTCTAGAGCTTTTTTAGCCTCAAGTCCAAACTCTCCCACATTCCTCCTGCCAAGCACATGGCCAGAGCAGCAGGTCCATTCCTAGGTACCAGTGCTCTGGTATTATTTTTCTTGTTGCTGGGTCAAAATCCCTGACAACAGTAACTTATGAAAGTTTATTTGGGGATGATTTGGGCATATAGCTGAAGGGTACAGAAGGCATAGATAGCATCAGGAGCAGGGGCCCCAATGTATCTGTAATCAGGAAACTGAGAGAGGTAAGTACTGATTGCTGACTGTGGTGGGTTGAATGAAAATGGCCCCCATAGACTCACAGGGAGAGGCATTCTTGGAGGTGTGGTCTTGTTGGAGGTCAAGCCAGCCCAGTGTCACTCTCTCTTCCTGCTGCCTGCGGATCCAGATGTAGAACTCTCAGCTCCTCTCCAGCACCATGTCTGCCTGTGTGCCGCCATGCTTCCCTCCTGACAATAATGGACTAAACCTCTGAACTGCAAGCCAGCCCCAATTAAATGTTTTCCCCCTTTCGTTCAGTCCAGAACACCAGCCAAGGGAATGGTTCTGCTCATATTTAGGGTGACTCTTTACTTCAACTGACAAATATAGATAATCTTTCACAGACACACCCAGAGCTTTGTTGGTTAGGATCCTGTACTTGCGCAGCTCAGGGTCTTGTATCTTACATCTTACGTCATCAGCAGGCGCTGGTGACTAAGTGGTCACACAATCTGCGCTTTAAAAAGCCAGATGTGGACCCCCCCCACTCTCTCTCTGTTCTCTCCTTGCTCCCTGCTCTCTACTCCCACCATCTTTTTTTCTCTCCAGGCCTGGCCCCCCTCCTATCCTCTCCTTCTTTCTAATAAAGCTCTTTGTAACTCTGGTAGCGTGGCCGTGGCCCATGACTTTTCCACCTGTAACCAGCGCCAATTACTATCATTGTTTCCTAGGTGACTCTAGATCCTGTCACACTGACAATATTAACGAACACACAACCCCTAATTTACTGCTGCATGGCTCCTGGGCATCCAAGTGTAATTTTTATCATGGCTAAGATGGACTTGTCTCTGTCTCCCCCTCCCCCCACCAAGGGGTCAGACAGAGGATCGAATGAGATGAACACACACACACACACACACACACACACACACACACACACACAGGGAGAGAGAGAGAGAGAGAGAGAGAGAGAGAGAGAGAGAGAGAGAGAGAGAGAGAGGCTTCATAGGCACCAGGCACTCAGTAATCTCTGAATGAGACACACAAGGAAGCTGTTCACTGTTGGACACCTTGCCCAGGCACCATGATGACACAGTATGGACTGGAAAGGAAGATATTTAGAAGCTGTGTCCGCAACAGCTCTAACCACTTACGCATAAAACCCAAGAGGAATCAAAGGGAAATTAATTAGAATAAATCAGGACCACCACCTAAAAGGAGCCAAGCCTCAGGGTACCCGCAAACCAGAAGCAAGATCAGCAAGAAGCCAGAGACTGTGCTGGAAACAGCCTTCCAAGAGCAGCCCAAACAGCTGAACCAGGGCGCCACGTGCCCCTCCCCCACCCGCAGGTTCCTGCAGGAGGCTTGGGAGCTGCTCCTAATGGGAGGCAGCATCAGATGCTCCAGGTCCCAAGCCCATTCTCCAACAAATGGGTACATTCATCAACTGCAAGGGCACATTTCAAAAATTCATACCGAAGAAAATATGCTCAGGAATGGCCACGAGAGTCATGAGGAAAGATGGAGTAGGGATTCATCGTGCTCACAATCAGCACAGACCTACAACTGTGGTGGTAGCCCTCAGAGGCTGGCACCCCCAAAAGACAGACACAGCAGAGCACCCTTGATGGAGCGACTTCTGTGTTAGTATTAAGAAGTGACCAGGGGGCGGGACCAGTGAGCCTGCAGTGGGGTGACACCACTGGACCCATCCTGAGGGCCAAGGTGGGTGGTGGCCAGAGCACTGGCCAGGTAGGTGATGATTTTGCAGATGGGGACACAGGTGCTGAGGGCGCAGGTAATTTCCTGAGCCTCACTGTTTACTCAGCCGGTACTTGTTTTGTCTGGCGGCTGTTCCCTTGCCCTTGGCAGGGTCAGTGGTTGAGTTCAGATTCTTGGCTCCAGAGCCTGTGCTCCTAAAGCCACAAGCCTGCCATTGGATAGGACGGAATCAAATCAGACCTCCCTCACAGCCTCGAGCCAAGGAAAAGATTGGGAGACAATGCAGAGAAGACCTTTTATCTAATATACAATCCCTCTTCTGCGCCCCAAGGCATAGAGGATCTGACTCCCAACCTCTTCTGCACTGGGATGACAAAGCTGTCCACAAAAGAAAGGACAACTGACTGACATAAAAACACCTGGCTGACCGCACAGCCACAGAGAATGAGAAGCAACCCAGCAGAGAGTGACAGGCAGGCCGGGTGGGTGGTTGTCCAAAGATGAGCAAAGAATTCAATAAGGAAAGGAAATGAAGAGACATTCTGCCTCCTTAGTGATGGGAAAATCACAGGACAACAAGACACAGCTGGCAGACAGCACGGTGGGAAGCATGGGTTTGTGGACATGCTGGCGTTGTCGGCGTCGTCATCATCATCATCATCACCACCACCACGAGCCGTGCATCATGATGTGTCAGGGGTCCCTTTTACCCTGGAGTATCATGGATACATCCTCCCGCCATTCCATAGGAGGCCTGGGCATGGTTTTTTCATCACAGCTTTATTTGTAAGGGCTAATGCTGCAGAGACTGGGACAGAATAATTCAGGAGTAGCTAGCAGCTTTGCCCCAGGCCACTCTGAACCCACAGCTCTCTAGGAGTCCCCATGAGTCTGCAAGGACACATTGCTGCAAGACACAGGTCTCTAAATGGGAGGCCATTAAAAAACAAACACCCAAGCACAGGAGAGATGGCTCAGAAGGGAAGGGCACTTGCCACCAAGCCGGACAGCCTCCTCGACACACACATACATAAATGTAACTCTTGCTGAGTGTGACAGCGCACACCTTTAGTCCCAGCACTCGGGAGGCAGAGGCAGGCAGGTATCTGTGAGTTCAAGGCTAGTCTGGTCTACAGAACAAGTTCCAGACCGACCAGAATTACATAGTGAGACCCTGTCTCAACGATAAAAACAAAAGCTAGTCACATGTGTGTAGTGGGTAGCCATTCCAGCTTTGGTCTGGAAGTTCCAACCCCCATTGAGGCTTCGGTAACTGTCAGGCCTACAAGGCGGGGCCAAGAGAGGGCCCTGAAGACCTGAGATCTGGATGCGCCACGCTCTCTCTGTTCCTGGACCCTGGCCGGTGGAAGTTGACTGAGCAGAGTTCTCATGAGAACACCGCTGGACTGCGACACACCTTCCCCAGACCCTGCGACCTACCTATCCCTTCATTTGTAAGTTACGCCACTAATAAACCTCCCTTTTAACTACGTGGAGTGGCCTTAATAATTTCACCAATACATTTGCTTTTTGAATAACCTCGAGAGAAGGAAATTTCTTTGGATTCTCAGTTTGAAGGCAATGCAGAAACTATCCCCATGTCTGGAGATCACAGTTTCAGTTCCGTGAACCACGGCGGGGTCATCGGTAGTGCCTGAGCTCACTGATGAACACTTCTCCCCACTCCACCAGCCAGAGCAGCAGTTCCTGGTGCTTCTCTGGCAAGTGCCACAGGACTAGCACTCAAAGCCAGGGGGAAATGTTCTCCCTGCAAGATCCCTTTTAAGAACCTAAAGTGCTCAGTGCTCAAACTATCCCAAGAGCTTGAACAGGACCATTATCTGTGGGCAGAGTGTTTCCTCTGCTGGGATTCATTCCTTCACTGTTCACACTGGCATCACATTTAAGGAGCTCACAGATCAGTGAATGAGAGAGAGGCTGAGAAGGGTACATCTGTATATATACAGAAACACATGCATGCATGTGCATAGAGGTGTGTATGAAACATGCATGCATGCTCTTGGATGTGCAATATGGACAGGTGCACACACATGGGTACATGCACACACATGTGGGTATGTGGCGTGTGAATGTGTACATTTTTTGTGTGCATTTCCACATGTGTATTGCACATGGGTAGTTTATACTTGTGTGGGCATATGCATATGCAAAGCCAGACATGCATGCTTGTGTGTTTATGCATGCACGCCTGCATGCTCCTGGGCATTCCCACCAAGCATCTGAGAGAGTCCCGAAAGCAACTCTGCAGTGTCACTGTGGTGGGGACAGCTGAGGGCCGGGCTTGGTGCCCAGTGAGTAGGAAGCAGCAGACACTCTCTGCTGACCACGGCAGAAAGTCTAGTTGCTTCCTGTGCACAGTTAAAATGCCAGCAAGCTGTGGGAGCTGCAAGGCTGCTGGGTAGGCAGCTGTCCCTAGAGGAGGGGGCTTGGTGTCCACGTCAGCCATGGCTGTTTCCTGACATCTCCTGAGGCACACACCTCACCCTAAAGTGAAAGCTCAGCGTCCTCAGGTGAGCTGCACTGGGACTGGAGAGTCATCTGAAGTGGCACATGGAGGCAGCTTTCTGCATCAACCAACCTGAGGGAAGAGAGAAGGCCTGGCAGTGGCAGGAAAACACAGGCCTTGTATGGGCCTAGGAACCGCAATTACCCCGGTCCCGCAGCAAGGGTACGGGGAAGGCAGGAGTCACGAGGAGGCTTGTGACATTTATTATTTATTTGGAGGGGTGTGCACATGCATGGCAGTCGTGTGGAGGTCAGGGGACATCTTTGTGGAGCCTTTCTCTCTTTCTGCCATGTGGGTTCTGGGGACTGAACTCGGGTTGTTGGGTGTCCTGGTTAAGTTTTATGTCCACTTGACATGTTAGTCATTTGGGACTAGGGACTCTCAATCGTGAAAATGCCCTCACTAAACAGGCCTCTGGGCAAGCCTGTGGTGGCATTTTCTTGATTGATGATTGATGTAGGAAGGCCCAGGTCACTGTGGGAGGGCCACCCTTGGATGATATGAGCAAGCCACAAGGAGCAGCCAATAAGCAGCACTCCTCCATACGTCTGCTTCAGTTCTTGCCTCCGGTTCTTGGCCTTCTTGAGTTCGTGCCCTGACTTCCCTCAGTGATGTACTGTTACCTGGATGTATAAAATGAAATCAAGACTTTCCACTTCAGGTTGCTTTTTGTCACTGTGTTTTATCACAGCAATAGAAACCCTAACTAAGACATTGGGCTTGGTGGCAGACGCCACCTCACCAGGCCCAAAAGCAGGTTCAAAGCTAAGGGAGCCACAGAGAGCAAGGCCCAACACTGGGGTCTGCTTAACCATACACAGGTTCTTCCTGTTCTCACTGGGTCTGGTTGTGCCTGGGAAGCTGGCTGCCCTGGGGAATGTGGCCTCACTTGTCTAGAGAGATCAAGAACACCTGACAGAGCAGTTGCAAAAGACAGCAAACTCATATGTTCTAACTCTATCAAATAAAAACCTAAACTAGGGGGGTATTTTTTTTTTTTTTTTGAGACAGGGTCTATGTAGCCCTGGCTGTCCTAGAACTCACTATGTAGACCAGGCTGGCCTGGAACTCACAGAGATCCACTTGCCTCCACCTCCCTGGTGCTGGGATTAAAGGCATGGACTACTTACTATGTGTGGTTTCTAAACTAGTTTTTGATGGTCCTGTCCCCTCTACAACTGGTAAAGCTCATGAAGTCAGAAGATGTGGGAGGGCTGTGTGGGTCAAGCCTTCTTACCCAGGAGTCGGTTGCTTCTATACCTGAGTTTGGTGTCCAGGCCACTGTGCCATGGCTCTGGTCGGAAGAAGCTGGTCCCACCTCCAGGGATCTACATGGCAAAAGCCTTAATGATGTTTGAATCTTTCTGACTGACAATTCCACGCTTAAAAATCCATGTCGTGGAAGTAAATAGACAGATGTGACCTAGATGTTTTCCCACAGAGCTGTTTACAATAACACTGCCCAGATGCCAGGAGGAATGAGGAGGCGTTGGCACAGCCCTGTGACCACTGCTGACCTGTATGGTCACTCCAGCCCCACATGCCGATGTGATTTTCAGGGTTCACACAGTTTCTGAGACTGGTGAAGGACGAGCTGGCTGCAGCTCCCAGAGTCCTCCAGGCCCCTCTGCTCTCCCTGCTCCTGGTGATACCCAAGGGGTCTCATCCTAAAACCAGGACCCTCTAATGCGACCTTTGTTTCCATGAAACATCTCCCCCCTTCTCCCCGCTTCTCTGTTCTAGGAGCAGCTACAGCCCCTCTTGAGGAGGACCCGCCCCGAGGCCAGCCCCTCTTGAGGAGGACCCGCCCCGAGGCCAGCCCCTCTTGAGGAGGACCCGCCCCGAGGCCAGCCCCTCTTGAGGAGGACCCGCCCCGAGGCCAGCCCCTCTTGAGGAGGACCCGCCCCGAGGCCAGCCCCTCTTGAGGAGGACCCGCCCCGAGGCCAGCCCCTCTTGAGGAGGACCCGCCCCGAGGCCCAGGGAGCTCCTCCCTTGACCTCCTCAGCTCCTTTCTTAAAAAACAATACTCATTGTTTTTAAAATTAAAATAGTCACATCATTTCCTCCTTTTATTCCCTCTCATCCTTTTCATGCACCCCCCATCCCTTTCAAATTCATAACCTCTTTAATTTGTTATTATTAATATATATATATAAATGATAAATATATAAAAATGGCATGCTGGGACTGTTTAGTATCGCTTGTATGTATATGACTTCAGGGCTGACCACTTGGTACTGGATGACCAGTTAGAGTGCTCATCCCTGGGGAAGACTAATTTTCCCTTTCTCAGCATTTCTTAGTTGTCTGTAGTCCTGTCTTGGGGGTGAGGGCATGAGATCTCCCCCTTCCGGGAAAGCATGTCTACTGGTGGTACCATTTATTCAGGCCCTCAATAATGTTCAGCCATATTGTGTCCTCTTCCTTCGAGACAGGATCTCATTATGTTGCAAAGCTAGTCTCCAACTTATGGGCTCAAACAATCCTCCTGCCTCAGCCTCCTCCTCTCCTTACTCATCCCTCTTCTTCCATTTTCTTTCTTTGCGTGTCTTTTACCTGCGTGTCTATGCACGATGTGTGTGTTTGGTACTTGTGGAGGCCAGAAGAGGATGTCAGATCCATGGGACTGGAGTTACAGATGGTTGTGAGCCACCATGTGGGTGCTGGGAATCAAACCCAGTTTTGTTTTGTCTTGTTTTGTTTCTGGGAGAGCAGCAAGTGCTTTTAACCATCAAGCCTTCTCCCTAGCCCTCTGTCTTCTCAACCTGTTAACAGTGAACACTGTCTTCATTCACTGAGTCAGCCCAGCTCTCAAGTTCAGCCCTGGGCAAAGCCTGTACTCCCCATTCCCACTGCTTCCCACACGCACAGTTAGAGCTAGCTGGTGGGCTGCTCCTGGTCACTTCTGGCTCTTACACACAGCCACACCGGGTGTATACCAGGCACCTGACACACGTAAGTGTGCGAGGTCACATAGGCTCAGTGTGTGTTGTTTGGGGCCAGGGAGGCCACTCTTTAATCAGTCAGCACCCCTCATCCGTGTGGACTGTCCCATTTCAGAGAAACCCAGAATAGTTGACCGGGACGGAGGAGCCACCTTCAGAGACGCATCCAAGGCAGGGCTGCTCCACTCTACCTGCCTGTGAGTCCTGGTACAGGGATCTGCCCACAGATCTCCCACCCCTGGGCCTCTGCTGAGGCCACTGTTAACTGCCAGCTTCGGCGTCACCCAGGCTCACCTCTCCTTGCCCTCCCTACCCTCCTCATGCCGCCTGCCTGCCTAAGGTTGCAGGTTGGTAGCCCCCGCAACAAGATCTGAAAATCTCTCCACAGCTCTGGAAACCAGGTCAAGAAACCTCACGGGTGAACACACCAAGATACCCTCTGAGGAGATGAGTCATGACAATAGAACAGAATTCTGGTATACCAGGACTGTTCAAGCAGCATCACTGGTGGCCGAAGTTAGCACTGTCAGGTATGCTGAGGAAGGACCTAGGCTACATCGCCACAGTTGGCACTGGACTCCTGGGGACGAGTCTGTCCTCTGCTCCCACTCTGCCCTCCTGAGTTGCTGCTGAAGCCCCAATGCCTGTGGCATCCTGAGCTCCCCACAGCTCCAGCTGCAGAGTGGTCTGGCTGGCCCTCTTGCCAACCAGAGCAGTATGTGGGCCCTTGCGAATCTTTCCCACGGGGCCTGGGCCACTTCCCGCTGCCCTGGAGGCACCACTTCCTAATTACAGACCCAGAGGGCTAGCCAGGCACGTACACTGGCTGGAGGCCAGAATCAAGTCCTGCGCCTTTAGTCCTCAGGGCCCAGAGGGTCCCAGTTTGGCTGGGATCCAGGCTGTTCAGAACACACAGTTCCAGGAAAGGTCCCAGCTCTTGGGAGGTGCACTGGAATGGCAGAGAGGAACTCTCTGGCTCTAAGACTGGCTGGGTGATGGTGGAACACACCTTTAGTCCCAGCACTCAGAAGGCAGAGGAAGGTGGATCTCTGTGAGTTCGAGACCAGCCAGGTCTACAGCGCGAGTTCCAGGACTACACAGAGAAAGAAAAACCCTATCTTGAAAAACCAAAGGGGGCAGGAAAGACAGCAATGTTGGGGCCCCTCCCTCTGCCATAGTATCTGTCACCTGGGGCAGAAGAATCCTGAATCACAAAAGGGGCATGTCAGAAGAGGACAATGTCTAGTGACCCCGAGGTCACTGGGACCTGGCCCACACGGCAAAGGCCTTGAGATGAGGCAGAGAGGCAATAGAAAGAAAGGGTCAGGGACTATGGTGCTCAGGTATAGAGCTGCCATCAAGAGGGCCAAGAGCTCCTCTCTGGACCCCTACTTTTCAGCTATGGAGTCTGGGGTCTGAGCAGCATTGGCACAGGGCTGGTGGACAGGAGCTGACAGATACTGGGGGTGGATGTCTCAAGGCTCCGACCCCCTTGACGATAGCACGGTGGCTCACGTTTCCCAGCACCTATAAAACAGAGACACACCCAAGGCAGGGCTGCTCCACTCTACCTGCCTGTGAATCCTGGTACAGGAATCTGCCCACAGATCTCCCACCCCTGGGCCTCTGCTGAGGCCACTGTTAACTGCCAGCTTCGGTATCACCCAGGCTCACCTCTCCTTGCCCTCCCTACCCTCCTCATGCCACCTGCCTGCCTAACACCAGCCCTCCAGTCCTGGCAGCAGCTTCACCTGCAGGTTTGAGAGCGAGTCTCCGCCAGGACAGAGGCCAGGCACAGATGGGGGTGGGACAGAGGAGTTGTGGACAGTGCCAGGTGGAAGATGCCACTAGTCCTGGAGCTGAAACCCAGACCTCAAGGACACAGTGTTTGTGTTTGGACTGGATCAGGCCATGAAGTGTGACAGGTTGAATGCCTAGGAGGGTGACACCATGTCATGGAGGTAAGTGGCAGAAGGTCCCAGAACAGCAAGGCCACCGAGAGCCCTCCTGAGAGGCCATACTTGATTGACTCCGGAGAAGCCAGGGAGAGCCAGATGTTGTCTGCTTCCCAAGGACACCGGCTGCTTTCAGTGCATTTGCTCCCAGCCACACATTGCCTCCCCCAGTACTTCTAGGAGTGTCCCTGGCCCTCGAAGCCCCAGCTGAAGACCTGGAATTCACCCAAAATGGTCCTCCAAGGCCAGCTGTTCCACCTCTCATTTTACACAGGGGAAACTGGGTCCCCCATCAGCAGTGGGCATCTCCTGTCTGCCTGTCCGTGTGCTTGGCCTCAGAAAAGCAGAGCCTAAGCTGTACCCAGAGGAAAGGGGATGGAAGGGAGCAGGGAGGACCAGGACCAGGGTCAATGTCATCAACGTGCTGTTGTTGACCCTGCAGCCCTCCACCAGTGCGCTGTGCACGTGGTCACTTGGGTAGGTGGGAGCTATGCGTTCCTACTGTCTAGAAGGGCTGGCTCCCAGGTTGCTGGAAACCCTTCCTCACAGGGATCAACTGCAAAGAAGTGACCAGCAGAGAACTACCACTGACTTCTTCTGACAGCTCATGCTCACCCTCTTCCCAGGGGCTCTGCCTGGAAGGGGCTGCCCTGGAGAATTCTCTTCTGTGTGGTATACTTCTGGTCCCAGTGCTGCTACTCTCAGGCCAAGCATCTTGTGGGATGCATCGCATCCCTTCCCATGTCTGCAACTGAGCGCTCCCTGCACCTCACATTTTCCTCTCCCCCCACCCTCCCCGCACCCAAGCCCGTACAGTCTGAGTTCTGGACTTAGAAATGGCTGTGTTCAGGCCATTATTGCATCCAGCGCACCCCTGTGGCGCCAGCAGGCCGGTCCAAACAAACAAACGCTCCTCCCCGAGGGCTGCTGCGGAGGATCCTGAGGGATGAGAGGCCTGGCACACGGGGATAGGAGGTGGAGTCCCAGGGGATGAATTTCCCAGGGGACCCGGGGAATTCCCACGGGAGGGTGCAGCAGTCCGTACCTGGGGGCTTATCAGGTCGGGTGGGCGAAGCCCTCACTGCATGCCTCTCAGCAGATGCTTCCCCGGCTGCGCGCCCGTCGTCAAATGGCATGTGAATCGGCGGTGAGACAGACGAGTCGGAAACCACAATTGCCTCTTTCTTCGCTTTGCCCCGAAACGCTTAGTCTTTCTTCTATCAAGATTTTGTGTGTGTGTGTGGGGGGGGGGGGGGCGAGAGTAACAACAACAACAAATCCGGTATTCTTGGTTCAGGCGCCTGTCCGCGCGCGCCCCCTGCTGATCGCACCCTGCGGCGTCAGTGTCTGGTCCAAGCTGAGACCCGAAAGGGTGTCTTGATTCTAGGTCCCATGTACATCTTTGCTGGGGCCCGCTCATTTCATCACTGGATTTGAAAAGCCTCCTTACCCCGAAAGCCAGAAAGAATACCCTTAACATCTGGAAACCCTAATCGTGCCCCAGGGCCATGTGCCCTAACTTGGGTGACTCAGGCTTGTGTGGGACACCGGGAAGGAAAAGGGCCTCTGTATTTAAAGTGGGCGAGCATCGATGGTACCACGCTGCTACTGTGTCCTGCCAGCTTTCCCCGTCTTCCTCCTCTTCCAACAGTGCTCAGTTGGGTAGAGGCCTGCACCTACAGCCCCCGTGCCCTAGCTAGGGCACCACTGCCAGGAAGCTGCTAGACTCCAGGTAACAGAGACTTCTGCCCAGCCCTCAGTCACCTGGGCACCTTTCAACAAGTAGTGGAGTGGGTGCAGTACCACCCTCAGGTGCCACAGCCCAGTGATGCAGGACAACACTCTGGTAGGTGGAGTATTCACAAGAGACCCTGAAACCTTGAATATGGGCCTTGTGGGTCCCAGGAGCCTTTGTTGCCCAGTGTTTTTAATTGCCCTCACCAAACCAACATTGTGGCAATGAGGACTGGGGGCAGGAGAGACGAAACACAATACTAGAAGATGGGTAGGAGTTAAGCCAGCTTCCATTCATCTTTTCTCCAGTCTCTTACTGGGGGTCCAGTCAGTATACTGGAGGGTCCACAGTATGCCGGCCACTGACCTTACACCCTTCAAATCTCTCCGAAGGTCCTGTTTCAGTCAGTGTTCTATTGCTACGAAGAGACGCCATGGCCAAGGCAACTCTTAGAAGAGAAAGCATTTAATTGGGGCCGGCTTACAGCCTCAGAGGGTTACGTCCACTGCTCTGAGCCTCCAGTGCAAAGAGTAGGCCCCTGGCTCTGGCTCCACACCTCACCCCAGAATCAGTAACTTTCTTTAGTCCAAGGCTTTGCCTCTCTATCAAGGTGGCCTGAGCTCATGAGCCCATGCCAGCAGTACCCCTGGTTCTCCTCGCCCGCCATCCTGCAGCCCTGGCTGGGCCAACCAATGTTGTTGTTCTGGTGCCTGGGCAGAGCGAGGATGATGAGAGGAGCGGAGCAAGACTGTTCCTCCTACATCTTTCTAGTGACATCTTTCTCCAGCTGACCCCCATCCCCCATGGCTCCACCCAGGACCCCAACTGGAAGCAGAGGCCAGAGGTCCCACTGTGTGGCAACGTCCTGTCCTCTGTGGTGCTGTCTATTCTCTGCAGGTCCCCAGGACAGGTGCAGTGATGTGCATCAACCATCCCCAGCAGAAGGCCCGCTGGAAGGCCCGCACCCCCAGCACCCATCTCTTACCACTACCCATCCCTTCAGGCTTTCCCATCCCTCCCTTCCGTCCTCCAGCCACCCAAGAATATTTGTTAGGGACTCTCACAGGCTAGGATGGAGCTTTTGACCACCAGTTCCAGATGGGGGTCTCCAAACCTTGGTACTGGTCCAGACCAAGAATGCAGGTGGCTGGCACATCTGGCTGCGGAGGCAGGACCTGGGGTTCATGTAGCCTAAATGATGGCAGCTCTGTTGTTTGCTGGTAAGTAGAGCCAGTCACTTTAGGTAGGGGGTGGCAGGCCACATGAGTCAGGGAGGGCAGGTGCTGCCTGGTTCTGGTGATCCTGTAGCATTGTTGATAACTGTGCACTTGGGAAGAACACCTGCTAGAAGGAACAATCTGGGAGGGCATGTCTGGACACCCTATAGACCTCCTGAAACTGGCCAGGATCCCATAGGTGTCACCTACACAGTGGATCAACCTCCCTCTCCCAACTAGGTTGTGAGCTTCCTGAAGGCGGGGCTGGACTCCAAATAGCCCTGGAGGCCACTCCAAAGAGCTGTAGGCACAGAGTTACCTCGAGTGGGAAGGAACCGAGGCTTGGCAAAAGCGCAAGAGGAGCCCTGGGCGCCTGGCAGGCCACGCCCCTAGAAATCCACTAGAGACCTGAGGGTGGAACCATTTTGCTACTTTCTGGCAAAGGGGCCCGAACCCGGGCTGCAAACCATCACGTGGGCCGTAGTCAGGTCATGTGGTCTGAAGGCCAGCACGTGAAGCAGAGAGTCAAGCACGAGGAGGGGCGGGGCAAGCCCGGCACGAGGTGGGCAGGCGTGAGGCGTGGGGGTGGCGAGCCGCTTGCTTGCGTGAGAGTGGGCCTCCCGGTGCTGGGTGGATGCGGTGCTCCTGAGGGTGGGCAGAGTGTGGGCGAGAGGGGGGGGGACTGGCGGGCAGAGCTCGGGGCTATCTGTGGCTTCCGGGGTGTTGCCTCCTTCCCTCCAACTTCGTGCCAATGGCGTCCAGCGGCCAGGAGCGGACCTCCGAGGACTGTGGCGTCTCCGGCATCACGGGATGCAGGTAAAGCGTGGACAGACGGACTCTGAGAGAGTCGGGCCCCAAGGCCTTGCCTTGCCCAGGGGCTACTTACTGTCTTCACCCTGCCTGGCACAGCGGGGCAGAGCGCCCCACCTTGGCGTGGAGGGCTGGGGGGGAGGGGTCATGAGCTGGCCAGGTGGTGTTCCTTGACGACCCCGGCCTGGCCGCCACTGCCTTTCAGACGTCCACCCCAGATGCCTTGGTTCTGCATGTGGGGCGCCGGCGGCTTTTGTGGGGTTCACAGGTGGTCTTGGCTCCGTTCTCTGTAGCAAGACTCCTCAGCCTGAGACCCGGGACAGCTTACCGACTCCCTCCCAGGGCTCAGGCCCCCGCACAGTTCCTGTGGCTGCAGCAAATTGTGGCTCCTGCCTTCGGAGGAATGTGATCAGCGAGAGAGAACGCAGGTGAGGGCGGCCTCAGGATGGACAGTGCTTCAAAGAAAGGGGTGGAGGAGTTTAGGGCTGTGGTCTAACCAAGTGCTACCCATCTGGACCAACCGGGATTACCACCAGATCCCCAGGTAGACTCAGCCCTCGTGGAAGGAGGGCAGGGGCGCCACTACAGCGACTTTGGTGGTCCACAGACTAGTGTACTCAGGTTCCTCTAGAGGCTGGACTCCTGACTTGGATTCACCCCTGCACATTCCAGAACAGAGCTGCCTCAGGACTGTGCCCTCATTTTAGAGTTACTGTGTGTCACAGTCCCAAAGGCTCAGGCTGCTGGAGGGCTGACCCTGCTGCTCCGGAGGCCTGGGGGCTGCTCAGTGATAACTTGCAGAGGCTCTTTCCCCTTCTGGTGAAGGCTAGACCTTTTTTGCTTGTCTGGAAGCAGGAGGCGGATCTCCTTGAGCTGTGAGCGCCTGCGGGCTCTGCTGCCTCAGTTTGATGGCCGGCGGGAGGACATGGCCTCCGTCCTGGAGATGACTGTGTACTTCCTTCAGCTTGCCCACAGTATGGCTCCTGGCTGGGAGCAGCTCTCTGTGAGTTGTAAGCAGGTGAGCCTTGTCAGTGTATCTACTAGGTGATGTCCTTGTTCAGGGGCCCCCGCGTTCTCCTTGCCCCCTTGGCCCGTCCTTCAGCCCAAAGTGGCCACACATGCCGCACCCCCAGGATCCATTCAAACCGTGCCAGTTAGTATTCTCCTGAGAGGGGCAAGTGTCCACTGTCTCTTCCCAATACTGTTGATTGATTAGTTGCCCATATGTGATGCCAGTGTTGAGAGTTTCAGGGTCTCCAGATGCCCAATTCTGGCCAAGAACACTTAACTTAGACTTCTACCCTTTGATCCCACGACTGCTGCCTGATTCTCGTCCCATGTCCATTTGTCGTGCCTGTTCTGATGACGTGGGGCGCTGTGGCCAAGCCCCTGGGTGGATACAGCCTGACTCAAGAGCGGAGAGGTGTTTGAGGAGTGAAGCTCAGTCCCTGTACCTCCTTTCCCTGTTCTGGGCCCAGGCCAAACTCAAGGGGCTCCCTGGGCATCCCTGGGTATGTGATGGGGAGGCTGGGCTGAGGGCAACAGCTTCATCACTGCGTCGTCGTCCTCCCCTCCCCCCCCCCCCCCCGAGCTTCTGGCTGGTTTGTGTGTATTTAAACTCCAGGTTCCTCAGCCTTCCCAGGAGATGTGGCACCTGTGGCAGGGGGATGTCGTGCAGGTGACCCTGGCCGATCAGAGTGCAGACAGCAAGCCGGACTCCGGGATAGCAAAAGCATCTGATGCGGCTCGGTTAGTGTCCCCGCAGCCCACCCTTGGGCTCTGAGCTACGTCTGAACAGTAGTATTCAGCTTCATAATAGTACTTCACCCCTCACACACCTTTGACGTCACTGTTCATGCTCAGAGAGTCTTTACGATGGTCCCTTGAGAGTCTGCTGGGACAGTCTTGCACAGGGTGATCTGGTCAGCAGACTCTCGACACTGGGAAGAACGGGGGTTACTTGATTCTTCTGCTCTACGGGGCTCTGAGCTCCTTCTTAACGTCTTATACTCTTTCAGAGTGCAGGACCCCCCATGCTGTGAGATGCTGGGTATGGACCAGAGCCAAGCCCTGGGGAGAGTGTCAGAACTGCTGGAGAGACCCTCCTCCCCGCTTGGTAAACCCCAGAGCACGTTGTCATGGTTGGGCCAGGTGACCTCTGACCCTGAAATGGTTGGCACTGTTGCTGAAGGGGCTGCCCTTCCTGTGCCCAGAGTGTAGCAACAGCTGGGCTGTCTGACCTCTGCCTGTGTGGAACTGGGGTGACTCTCAGGCCCGCAGCCTTTCTAGCTGTACCTCCAATGCATGAGGTTTTGTTCCCCGATGCCAAGCCCTGGTCAGTAGGTACCAATGAGTCACCGGGGGAGGGGGTGCCTCTGAAGACAGTTTACACTTGCCCTTCCTGGCTGTTCTGTCTCCCATCATGGGTATTTGCCTTGTCTAGAAGTCTCGTGGCTGGGCAGGACTTCTAAGCAGCCACATATGTGGGGGTCATGGGGATAGGCAGCTGGTCTGAGGGAGGAGCTCAGGGTCCCAGGGGCAGTGCTGAGGGAAACTCCTGATTTGAGTCCATCTGAGAGACCCAAGGCCTGGGGACTGCCTTCTCCAGGAACCTGACCTGACCTGGGCTGGGCACCTGGTTTTGGACACTCCTTGCTTGAGTCCCTGTTGTGAGTGCTTCTGGCTTTCACATGTACACACCGTACGCCAGTAGCCTGGCCTGAACCGTGAGAGCTAACCTTTCTTCTTTCCATTCAGAGCCTTCCAGCTTGAGTCCCGGGCTCTCACCCTGGCTTCCTCACTCATGGCAGTTAGCCACCCCCCAGACGAGCGACATCATTTCTGGTGGGTTGCACCCCGTGGGATCCCTGGCCAGGGACACTGAATCTCCAGGCATGCTGGCTGAGGAGGCCAACTTGGTCCTGACATCTGTGCCTGATGCCAGGTGGGTGCGTGCGTGCGTGCGTGTCTGTCTGTCTGTGTCTGTGTGTCTGTCTGTGTCAGCCGTCACTTGCCCGCCTTCAGCCCGGCACTAGTCGGTGCCTTTCTCTGCTTCTGGAAAATTCTGGTCCTGACTTCTACCCCACATTGAGAGGAGGCCCAGGCAACAGGCCCAAGCCAGACTCGCCATGTGGCTTTCTGATAATGTGTTTCTAAAACATTTTTGTCTCCTAATTGTCTTTTGTTTGGGCTGATGATGAAATAAATTTGTGTTTGGGGAGCACACACCAGCTGGGGTGTGGGAGGCAGAGGGAGGGATGAGGCCGTGGCTGGAGAAGCCAGCACAGATTTCTGTTCAGCAGAGCCCTGTGGCTAGCTAGGGCCTGCACCCTGAGGCTGTGGTTTCTACACTTGGTCCTGGCGGGCAGGCTCAGCCTCCGTGGAGTCTCAAGTGCCTTTGCAAGATTGGGATTGGTTTCTGTTGAGTCTCTGTTGCCTAGGTGCACTTGTGGCCACTAAGGGCTCTTCTCATCCCCAGATACACCACAGGGGCAGGGTCCGACGTGGTGGATGGAACATCCTTTCTGCTGACCACCAATCCTGATTGGTGGTTGGGTGAGTGGGGCTCTGAGTCCAGGCTGCCTTTCCCCACACCGGCCATGGCTCTGGGGCCTGAGTCCAACCTGACAGGACCAGGGAGACTGTGCCCAGGCCTAGCTTGCTCTCTGACCCAAGGTCCCCAGGTCGTCTCCCCCTCCTTGTCTGGTGATGGTCAGATGACTGGCAGGGACAGAGGTAAAGTGTGACATGTGTGACTGCATGGGCACATGTGGAAATGGCTGTGTGGAGTCCTGGATGTTTTCAGTAATGTTCCCAGGTCAGCTTCCCTGGGCCACCAGGACATCTATCTGGTAGACAAGGCATATGTTGTGTGTCCTCACTGCCCTTAGGGTCCAGTGTTGAGGGAACACAGCCATGAGTGGTTCTGCCATGAGTAGATCTCCTAAGCGCAAGAGTAGGATCACCAGGGTTGGGCTCATCCCACCTCCCTGGGAGGAGAGAGACAGGTCCACAGAGGGGCAGAGGGCTTGCAGAACGGACCAGCTGGTGGCAGCCTGGGAGCCCCTATGCTGGGACCAGCCTGCTGCTAGTGTCTGGGGTGCGTGCCTGCCGTTCTGACGTTCCCTTTTCTTCCAGGGTCGGTGGAGGGCAGAGGAGGTCCATCCCTGGCCATGAGCAGCCCTATGGACAGGGCAGAACCAAGCTTCATGGGAGACCCTGAGCCCAGTTCCCCGGATCTCCAGCCTGGCCCCCTAGAGCTGTGGGGCTTGGATTTTGGCAGCCCTGGCGTGGCCCTGCAGGATGAAGCAGACAGCCTCTTCCCTGACCTTTTCCCCTGAGAGTTTAGTTGTCAGCTTGGTGGGGGAACAGGGCAGTACAGGGGCAGTACCGTGCCCCTGTCCCTTGCCTGGGTGTTGTATTTTGGGTTTCGTTTGCAGCTGCGGTCTAATTTGAGGAGGCTGGCAGGGAGGGCTGTGAGTTGTATTAAAGAGGAAAGTGGTTTTCCTGGCAGAAGCAAAATTTCTCTGGCTTTTGAGTAATTAATCCAATTCATTGGGCATATTGCCCCAACTCCATTCAGAGCATAGGCAGCTGCCTGAGAGATTCTCAGCTTGGTAGGATCCCTAAATAACCTAGTTCTGTGCTAGAGACTAGGTGCCATTCTCCTCCTCCTCCTCCTCCTCCTCCTCCTCCTCCTCCTCCTCCTCCTCCGGGTCAGGTGTTTGGATTGGGTGGGGCCTTTCAAAGGGACCCTGGTGTCTTTCCTCCCAGTGCACCATATCCTGGGGAAGGGCTGGTCCCCCCTTTACTGCTGGTCACCTCTGTACTTGTACATGGGCTCTTGGGGACCCTCCTTGTCTGCCCACACCCTGCACACTGGGCTGCTCTGGGTAGACTGGAGATTAGCACCGGTCTCCTGTTCTGCTCAGGCTGGGGGCTTGTCCAGCTCTCTGCATCTGGAGACAGCCCCCAGGGCCCTGGGACTCCCTCCCCCTTATCAGTCCCTGTTCTGGGGCCAGAGCAGCCCAGCCCGATTCTTCCAAGAACCTCGAGTGTGAGATGAGAGCTTCCACCAGGCTGCCCCCACAGTCAGTGGAATGTTCCATTCATTGCCATGAGTCACTGCAGACAAAGGCTCAGGAGCAGGTGGCGTGGGTTGGGGACTGTGAGCGCTGAGATCATCACACATCCCAGGAGCTCAGGGGCACGTGGTAGTCCAGGAGGGCCTGAGCGCTGCACCACTGTGGTCCAGGTGGGTGCTGAGCAGAGCTGTCCACCGCCACCCCCAGGACCTCGCCACCACCAGCCGCCACCAGCTCCCATGGTTTACAGGGCTGAAGGCCTTGGTCAGAAAAGAGTGACTTCCAGGTTCCTGACTGCCAATGTGCCAAAACCACCTCAGGTCTCTCAAGCACAGGGATTGTGGCCTCGCTTTGGTTGTCTACTGTTTGAGCTTATCAGTCAACTCCAATTGTCTGAATTCACATATCTTCTAGAAGAATGCACATCTGTATGTGTGTGTCTCCATGGGTGTGCTTGTGTGCATACTATGCATGCTAAGGCAGACAGGCATGTGTGTTTGTGTGCCCATATAGGTGTGTATGCATTTGTGTGTGTGTGTGCATCCATGAATGTTGGTATGTGTGTTTGCCTTTGTTAGGGTATGCATGTATGCTTATGCCCATATATGGGGCATAATGTGTACACATAGCAGCCATGGGATGAAAGTCTTTGGAGGCACAACGTCCATGTCTGCCCTGCTGTGTGACTGCTCCCCTGTCCTTGGACATGGCCCACCATTCACAAGCATGTGGCCTTAGACTGAGCCAGGGTTCTGACCTCCTGCCGTTTCTGGTTTTGTCAGCCTCAAGGAAGGTCATGGAAGAATTAGCTGTCTGGGTCCTACTCGCCCCTCTCAGTAGATAGACTGGATGTGTTCAGCCGTCTCTGCAGCCAGTCCTCTCTTGGACCTCTTAAACCCTGGGTGCTACTGTGGTTAAGTGTGTGGTCTTACCCGTGGCACCTGAGAGAGGTGGTCTCTTCTTCGGAACCAGTGCTAAGAATGAGCCTGAGGCCCAGCCTGGCTTGTGGGCAAGAACAGTAACAGGTCACAGACCCTGCTCAGGTGGTGGGAGACCACAGGGCTTGGGACTGAGGGCAGTCTTCTCTCAGTAGTACTTCAATCCAGGAGAGTTGAGAACATCAGACCCCACCCCACACAACATAGGAAAGGGCTCCCTGGCTCGGGGCCTGGCCATGGTGTCTACTGCAAGGCTCTGGGTGCAGGTGTGGTTCCCTGTGCTGCCACACCTCTTTTTTTTTTTTTTTTTGGTCCAAATTATTGCTCTGGCTAGCTGAGATTGCAGTAGGTCCCCATCCAGCTGCGTTTAGGAGGCTGTGAACAGCCACCCCAGATACTTTTGCTGGCGGTTCTGGGCCCCAGCCCACGTAGGCTGCTCCAATACTGCTCCATTTCCTCCTGCATAACCCTACAGCTTCTGCTCAGAGCATCCCAGGCCCCAGCATCCCCGCTCTGTGCAATGACCGCCCTGCCTGGGGCAAAGGGCCCACCTGCCTGAAAGCTGGATTCTGGTGTATTACAGTCCGGTTTCGTTCCTACCACCATTATCTCCCAATGCCCTGCAACTACGGCGCCCCCAAAGCTTGGGGGCATGCAGTCTGGTGGCATGAAGGACACACAGCAGGGCTGCCTACTCTGGGTTTTCCTCAGAGTGATGTCTCAGTGGGAATCCCAGTGGGGTGGGCAGGGGGCCAGCACTAGAATCATACTTCACAGGGGAGCCAGGTGTCATCAGCAGGTGCTGGTTATGATCACCCTTCAGACCCCGCATGAAACTGTTCCTCAAACCTTTCAGACTGCTGGTTTCCTTTGGAACCGCAGTGCTCAGGCTGTGGTTTGAACAGCAGAGCCTGTGTGTGTTTTCAGCCTATTCGGGGGAACTTATTAATGCCTAGAGACTCCATGACAGAGGCCTGTGGAGGGGCTGGCACTTCTCTGTCCATGGGGCCTCAAAACTGTTTTGAAGAGAGCCTGTGTGCTTTGTGTCAGATGAGGGGAGCTGGGTCATGTGACAGCACTCAGTATCTGAGGACCTTCTGCAGGGTCTTGGCAGTCATGGGCTTCAAGGCTGGTTGTGGGAAGGGGATTTAGGGCACTTAGAAGTGTGTCTCATCTCCATACCTCTCCAGCAACTTCACACAGTTCTTTGAAACTACACCCCTGCTTTTGTGAGGCCCACGTCCTTGTGCATACATTTCTGGAGCTCAGAAAGGAGGGGTGAGGTAAGACCCTGGTTTGCCTATGTTCCTCATGCAATTGAGAGATCCCCACAGGAACAGACATCTGAACCTTTGGAAGGTCGGGGTGTGTCCTTTGGCAGAGGAGTGAGTGTATAGAAATGTGTGTGCATTGTGGGGTATGTGGAGGCATGTGCATGTGTTTGTTGTGGGGCACACCATGCGTGTATGCATGTGTGTGTGCATGTGTGCATTCTGAGCGATGCTTTCCCTTCGTGTAGGTCCTCTTCTCTTGGATGCTGTATTGGGATGCAAGCATCTGATACCACAGATGGAGCTAAATGCTGCATCCTGGTTCCTGGGCCCCAGTTGTCCCTGCTTTCAGGTCACCCCTGGGGGTCATCTTCCAGTGTCCTTGCCCCAGTGCCCCCACTGCTCTGTTTGCAGATCTTCCCACAGCCT
Organism: Peromyscus eremicus; assembly: GCF_949786415.1. Classification (NCBI taxonomy): domain Eukaryota; kingdom Metazoa; phylum Chordata; class Mammalia; order Rodentia; family Cricetidae; genus Peromyscus; species Peromyscus eremicus. The sequence goes on along the minus strand of NC_081419.1, from coordinate 15,225,692 downwards.
TCCGCCAGCAGATGGGTCCCTGAGGTTGCTTGAACAATGGTCTGTGGGCTTGTGGCATTCACAGCACTTTCCAGGGGGCTCCAGTGGCACTCTTGGCTGCAGGATGGCCTCCAATGGTCAGTGGTCACAGAGGCTCCAGGAATGACTCTCCAGGCTGCAGTGTGGCTTCCAGGGTGGTAGCTCCCTGGGTTCTTTCTGGTTTTTACAGATGTGTTAGTCAGGTGATATGGCCAGCCACCAGGAAGTCTGTGGTTCTTCCGAAGCTTTTGCCTTAACGGGCTGGGTTCTCCACGTTGCTGCCTGTTGCCCCTGTATTCTCCTGGTCCTTTCCTGATATGTGGCCCTGGTTTAGCCTCTCAGCCAAGGGAGGCAGCTCTATGTGTGGACAGTGACAGCGATGCCCTGGAGCCCAGCTGGGCTGCCTTCTTCATGCAGGACTCTTCAGTCGGGCTCTGGAGGGTGAATGACCACAGTCTAAGGGGAGGCAGGGGGTGATGCTTTATCCTGACGGATGCAACAGGCCCTGAGCTCTCCATGGTCATCTTGTCAGGAACTCCCTGGCAAGGGCTGCACCTGAGAAGGTCCCCTCCCTCAGCATGACTGCCACCACCCACCATGGAACGCAGTAATTAGCACCCTGGCACCTACCAAAAGAAGTTTCTGTACCTCCAGCTCCCAGGAACAGAATGTAACAGCTGCTGGGGTGGACAGTCTGTCTAGGTAGAACTAGCCAGCCAGCACCTTTAGGCTGGAGCAGAAGATGACGTCGCCAGCCCTGTCCCGAGAGCCCCAGTGTGTGGACCTTTGTGCTTGGCCGCCCATGCAGGGTTTACTTCATTTCACTCACCCCCATGCTTTGTGGAAGTCACAGGGCAGGAGACAGGATGTCAGGCCTCAGGAGCTTTTAGGATGGCGAACTTGATTCTGCCACAGTTAGGGAGTGCCTGACCACAGCAGATGGTTGCTAGGGGTACCCGCCTCTGAGGCAGGTGGTCATGAGGCAGGTGGTCAGCCTGGGGTACCTGCTCCTGAGGCAGGTGGTCAGCCAATGGTACCCGCTCCTGAAGCAGGTTAGTCATGGGTATCCGCCACTCAGGTAGGTGGTCAGCTATGGCCACCCACACCTGAGGCAGGAGGTCAGCTGGAGTCCAGTCCACATCCTCACTAGCTCATACTCAAGGCAAGTGATTGTTCCAATGGCCCTGCAGTCTTGCCTTAAAGCTGTGGTCCCCAGTCTCCAACCTGGGCTTTTCTAGACATGACCTCAGCTCGTGCCACCCTGCAGCACTGTGATCAGAAGCACTGATCTGTGAGACCGTCTTCTAGACTGACTTGGGCCTGCTGGTGGCTCTTGTTTTATTTTGAATAACTCCAGGAGTGTTCTCCCTCTCTCCGCCCGTGTATGTGTGTGTGTGTGAGTGTGTGTGTGTGTGTGTGTGTGTGTGTGTGTTGCACTCTTGTGCTTGTGTCCTAGACAACCGCTCAACAGAGAGCAGCGTGACCTGCCGCTGAGCGCCTGGTGGTCACATCACTTGACATTGCGGCTGCTACACAAGGACAGAGACTTCCGCTTGCCCAGGCCCTCAGCATCCTCAGCTCGGCCACTCACTGGGCACTTGTTGAAGCTGTCTGCTGCCAAGTGCAGCCCAGCAGTTCCACCCTCCCGATCACACCCCGCTTCCCCAGCGGAACCCCTGTAAAAGCCACCTCGCTGCTCCTTACAATTTTACATAATTTGCATAACGCTTTACTTTTGTTCTGGCTTTGGAATTTATATAAACATCATATAGGGCAAATTCTGATACCAGGTTTCCAGTGCACTTTCTTGTTTGTCAGACTCCCCCCCTCCCTTCCTCCCTCCCTCCCTCCTTCTCCCCCTCCCTCTCTCCCTCCCTTTCTCTTCCTTTTGCCTGAATGCTTGCTTTTTTCTTTTTGAGAGTGTGTTATTATCCTCGGGTGACCTCACACTCACTCAGTAGCTGAGAGTGACCTTTGCTGACCTTTCTGCACCCTCCTCTCCAGTGCTGAGCTTACAGGTACCTGCACCACACCCAGTCTGTGCAATACTGGGGATCAAACCCAGGGCCTCGAGAATGCTAACTGAGCAGTTTGCCAACTGAGCTATCTCCCCGGCTAATCCACACTTTTTGCTTTTTTTGTTTGTTTGTTTAAAGAGACAAAAATTTCTCTGTGTCCTGGCTGTCCTAGAACTCGCCTTGTAGACCAGGCTGGTCTCAAATTCATAGAGATCCACCTACCTCTGCCCCCTGAGTGCTGAGATTAAAGGCATGGGCCACCATGCCTGGTCCAACCCACACTTTTAACTTTCACTTTTTCTGAATTTGTGTTTTGTGATTGGTGTAATAATGTCTTTGGGCTTTTTATGTTGAAGCATGTGTCAGAATTTTGTGTTTTGTTTTTTTAGATTTATTTATTTTATTATATGTGTATGAGTGTTTTGCATGTGTGTATGTATACCTGTGCACCACATGCATGCAGTGGCCACAGAGGCCAGAAGAAGGGGACAGATCTCTGGAACTGGAGTTAGGAGTAGTAGTGAGCTGCCATGTGGGTAACTCCGGATAGCAAACCCTTATCAGATGTGATTTGCAAATAGTCTCTCCTATTCTGTGGGTTGTCTTTTAATTAGTTAATGTGTGTGTGTGTGTGTGTGTGTGTGTGTGTGCTCACACACGTGTGTGTGACACCACACATGTGGAGGTCAGAACTCACAGAAGTTGGTTTTCTCATTTCGCTCATGGGTCCCAGGGATGGAACTCAAGTTGTCAGGCTTGGCAGCAAGCTCCTTTACCCACTGAGCCATCTGTGGTTCCAGCTTCCTTACTCTGTCTTCGGGATCCCTTGAGGCCTCAAGCTCTCAGTTGTGTGACATCCAATTTGTCTTTCCTGTTGCCCATTCGAAACCTCTTACAAACCCAGCATCACAAGCTTTCCCTCTGTTGTTGTCTAAGGATTTGATAGTGTTAGCTTTTGTGTTTAGGCCTGACTCATTCTGAGTTTGGGGTGAGGTGGGGAAAAGTGTCCCCTTCATGCCTATGGATTGGGGTTTGGGTTCTCCTGGTGTTTGTAGATTTACCTGTTGGCTTATTTCACCACTTGTGTTGGTTTATTCTGTGTGTGAGGCCAGCTCCACCTTTTACAGGGTTCCTATGAGGAGAGAGGCATACGGAATTTGTAGATAGAAAGACAGCAGAGAGGAGACAGACAGAAACACAGGATAGCTTCGGGAGGACCCGGATCAAAATCTACCAGCCCCTTCTGGCTCTTCAAAAGGGCTTTTTAATAACAATGCCAAGGGGCAAGGCAAAAGACCTCCTCCTTGCTAGATCAAAGCACACCACACAGCCAAGTGCAGACCCTTCCAAAAACCTGGTAACCACGCATGTGGTCAAGTCATCTCCTTATGCAGCCCTGCTGGGTAAAGCAAGCTCAGATCTCATTAGGAAACCTCTGTGGGCTCCCACAAGTCTGGGCTCCCGGCTCTGTTCCAAAGGTCCAGGCATTTGTCTCACCAGCACCATACTGCTTTGATCACTGTAGCTTGGTAATATGCTCTTTCTGTTTACATGGTTTTTGTTTTTTGTTTTGAGACAGGATCTCTGTACCAGACTGGCTTGGAACTCACAGAGATGTGCCTGCCTCTGCCCACTGAGTGCTGGAATTAAAGGCATGCACCACCAAACCCAGCTTGTAATATACTTTGAAGTCAAGGTGTTTTCCTTTTTTTAATTTTTATTTTTTAAGGATTTTTGTGATTGGGCCCCTTGGAATTCCGTAGAAATATTGGGATGAAATTTTATACTCCCCTAAAGAAAACCCTCCATTGGGATTTTGACAAGGACTGAAATAAAGCTGCATGTCACTGTGGTGTGCAACTATCAATAGTACCGAGTCCCCAGGTGGTAGAGGGCTTCTGTTTGGTTATTCTGTCTGCAACATTCTGTGGCTTCAGTGTCCAAGACCTGGCCTTCCTGGTTAAAGTTGTTCCTCATCATTTCTGCTGCGGTTGTCTCTTAAGTTGTGTTCTAACTTCCATTTGGGGTATTTTCTGTTAATGCTCAGTGAGTTTCGAGTGTTGTATGTCTGCGGTGGTCCTCTCCTAGTCAGCTTCAGCAGTTCCCTTGACCAGAGTTATATGAGGGAGTCTCGGGATGGCCTCAATCAGATGGGCCTGTAGGACGAATTGAATGTAGGAGGGCACAGCCTACTGTGGACAGTGACATTTCTGGGCAGGTGAACCTGGGTTGTATACGGATGCTGGCTAAGCAGGAGCCATCATGAGCAAGCCAGTGTGCAGTGTTCCTCCATGGTTCTGCTTCAAGCTCATGTGCTGAATTCCTGACTTCCCTCAGCGATGAACTATAATGTTGCAGGCACTGGAGAGATGCTGGGATACATGCTCGCTCTCAGTTGGCCACAGAGATCTGTGGAGTACTCCAGGTCTGAACGGGAATACTGGGAGCTGCCCAGGGTGTGTGTTCTCTCTCAGCCGGATGGGTTTAGATGTGTGGAGCTCCTGCACATTGAATGTTCATGTTACAGTTACTGACTTTTTAGCTAATCACTCTACAGTTGTCTAAATAATGGAGCCGAAGACACCAAGTCTTGATGGATAGTACTCTGAAAAAAAAAAATGTGACTTTGTATGCAAAAAGCATCTGAAGTTGATTAAATCAGGGCCTTGAGATGACCCCGGATGGCCTGGACCGGTCCTAGATGTGATCTGAGGAGCGCTTGCAGGAAGAGGCAGGAGGTGTGTGTGTGTGTGTGTGTGTGTGTGTGTGTGTGTGTGTGTGTGTGTCATAGTAGGACTGAGGAGCATGTGCAGAGAGCCACCTTGGAAGCCCCTTCTGCTATCAGCACCCCTCTAGGATGGCCCATTGTTACAGTCTATGAGCCCACATTGGTGTGTCACTGTCGCCCATGGCTGCTGTCAGTCTTGAACTCCCTGTAGGTATGATGTAATGATGTAATGTAATGATGACATGCCTGCCACTCTGGTATCAGATAGGGCAGTATTACTGCTGCAAAGGTCACCTGTGTTCCACTTGTTTGTCCCTCCCTCTCCCCAGCCCATGGCAACCACATCTTTTCCCTATCTCCACAGTTGAGGACAGAGGGGATTTGGCACCCAGAGAAGCAGGTGCTGAGGACGTGGACTGACATCTTGTCTTAAAGGCTGGGGAGATGATGCAGCTACCACCCAAGGGATGCCTAGGCCATAGAAACTGGCAAAGGAGGGCATCCCTGCCTACACCTGAGTTTCCCCAGGGTGACTGACCAGGATATCCCTCTAGAGCTGCGCAAGAACACATTACCATTGTTTTCAGATTGCAGTCATTTGCTGTCCCAGCCCGGGATGAGAAGGCATTTACCAAGAGAGAAGTTAGTCTTGGAGTAACCGTGAACTGCTCTGGCCCTTTCTTGGGACCCTTGGTTTCTTCTCCACCTGACGCTCATTTAAAGGCACACACGGTGGCAACGTCTCTGACTTCGATCAGGCCTGCCCACCTGGCGAGTCCTGTCTGAAAGCCTGTTTTCATGGTTGCCGCACTTCTTACCATTCTGCCTAATGTGGCTAGCTGGTAATGACCCCCACAGATACCCACATCTTAGACCCTGGAGCCTGTGAAAACTCTTACACGGCAGAGGAGTGTGGAAACATGACCGTGTAGGATCTTGAGATGAGGAGGGTGTCATAGCTGCACACCTCCATTTCTGGGAGTCTCTCTGCCAGGCCCTTTGTGTGGAGGAAGCAGCTAGCCTTCTCCTTGGCCTATCCAGCAGCACTTTTTAACCCTGCAACTAACCAGGGTCTCCACAATTTCAGGTCAGGTCCAGCATCCTGCAGGCTCCCCAGTACCATCAGCAAGTGGATTCCCCTCAGGGAATCACAGCTGGTGTTCCAGTCCCTGTACTGGCTTGCTAGGCTAGGCTTGTCAAAGATACCAGATCCAGTGATCTTTGCTCTCTGAAGGCCAGGAACACCATTGCAGCCACTGTGGAACTTGAGCTGGCAGCCCTGGCCCGTGCCTGATACCTGAACAGAGGCAGAGGACTCCTCTGCACCTCTCGCCTGCCCCACAGAGCATTACTGGGGTCTCGGGTGGGTGGTGGGCTGCAAGGGGCAGCAGAGGTCCTCAGAGGACCATGGTGTCAGCATCAGAGAAGGGAGAGCGGCCAAGGTCATTAGTAGATGGGCATAGAGACACAAGGGCTCAGTGAGACCTGAGGGTGCTTGTGGCTGGGTCAGACATCTGTCCATCCTGGACCTTGGCTTAGCTGTCCTTTCAATGACATCTGCCAGGTCCTCTCAAGGGACCCATGGGAGCCCCTTCCACCCAGTTAACTAGTCTGAGACTAGGAATACCATACTGGCTCTAACTGGGTGAACTTCTCGGACGGAGCCTGTCTCGGTATGTGATCCCGTGCCTGCTGGGGTGGTCCGCCTGTTGTGCTGACACCTGCCCCCTTCATCCATCTGGGTTCCTGTCATCTGGACAATCCTCCTGACTTCCATCTCTCAGTCCACTGCAGGGAGAAGAGTCACATAAAGATGCATCCCATGCCCCTGCTCTTTTTAAATGCTCTTGGAATTTGGGATTTGAGTTTATCTGATCACTGGTTATTCATATCTCTTCTGGCCTGACTTTGACCTTGACTCATGGGGGGGGGGGGAGTTCCTCTAACTCAAAGTCAAGATAGATCCCACCAGTGCTGAATTCACAGCTTTTTATGCCCTCACCTCCTGCGTGTAGCTCCTCAGCCCGGTGGGGCCAGCTACAGTAACTGCACAGGGGACAGGTGTGGCTGAGAGATGATGGGCATGGGTTGGGCTACCCAGATTCTCTGCTAACCCGGAGCACATAGCTCCTCACAGTGAACTCAGGCCACACGGAAGCAGGTTGCCAGTCTTCACACTCAATGAACTAGATAAAACTCAGAAGTGTCCACCAGGCCTGGTGAGGCTAAGTAAGCTGTTGGAGGCCAGTGCCACCTTGTGGCGGCTCCCAGAGCTGCAGGTGTCAAGCCCTGCTCCACATCTCCTCCTATACCCATTTGACTCCTGATGCTGCTTAGACTGTGACCAGGGGCACCCAAGGTGCTGGCCAGACTGGTGGTTCCTGGATTTCAGGCTGGGCTATTCACTGGCTAAAAATCTGGTTGGCCATCCTTGGCCCCTTGGGTGGCCAATGTGAGTACACAGGAGAGGAAGTGGGGTCTGGGTCCTAAGTGCTCCTGAGTCCATTGCACAGGTCACCAAACTTTGCAGCTAATCATAAGGAGCATGAAGTTCTTTCCAAGAACACAGCAAATGCTGCACACCACGTCTGCTAGCTGCATTTGGAGTTCCTCCCACAGCCTATGTGAAGGCTGTGTTCACGGCTCAAGCCTCGTGGCCTGGCCTGGGGTGCCTGAAGTCTGGCTCCAGTCTGCCAGAGCTGGGGTGTCCATCACTACCTAACATGGCCAACCAGAGATCATGATACCAACCAGAGATTCGTCCCTGCTTGCTGGACATAAACCAGATAAGTGTACACAGCTGCCACAGCCGCTGGCTGAAACAGCTCCACCCCAGGGGACCTTCTGGCTGAGAATACCGAAGTGTCCTACATCCTTACTTCCGCCCTGTCATGATGATCACCTAGGTAAGCCCAACGATGGATGCCACTGGGATAGTGGACCTGCCCTTCCAGCCCTGGTCCTAACTTTACATCCTTCTGACCGTGGGAGCCCTGCTAGAACCCTCTGCCTTCTTGCTTCTGACAGCTCTATCTCCAGTTCCTTGGATGGTCCTTCCTCTGCTCAGAGGCCATGGAACAATGCCAGGCCCACCATCAGCAGAAGGGGAGACATCCTCAGTGTTCCTGGTTCTGCGGACAGTTGGGGCTTACTGACCCAGGGCTGCTGCCTGTGATGGCTTTTCTTGGTTGTCAACTTGACTACATGTGGAATTAACCAAAACACCTATGAGGGATTTTTTCCAAATTAGATCATTAGAAGTGGGAAGACCCACTTTTTTATTCTTTCTATTTCTCTGTGTAGTCCTGGCTGTCCTGGAATTCGCTATGTAGACCAGGCTGGTCTTGAACTCACAGAAACCCACCTGCTTCTTTCTCCTGAGTATTGGGATTAAAGTCAGGCGCCACCACCACCTGGTGGGAAGACCCATTTTCAGTCCAGCTCTTTTGAAGTGGGAAGATCCACCTCTAATCTGGGCCCCACCTTCTGCAGGGAGCCTGTATAAAAGACATGGAAGAAGGAAGCTTGCTCTCTTTGTCTGCTTGCTCTCACTCGAAAGTCCATTCTTTCACTGGCATTGACACCTGCTTCTTTGGGATTTCAGCATATACTGAAGACCAGCTGAGACATCCAGCCTCGTGAACTCAGTGAGTACTGGGTAGACAGCCAGTACTGAACTAGCTGGACCACAGCCTGTAAGGCTTTCTAATAAATTCTGTATACACGTTCCTCTAGAGAACCCTGACTAGTGCAGACTCTGATACTAGGCGTGATTTTAGAGCAACAGAAGTATACAGATAAATTTTTCAAGTGTCTGGACTAGGCTTTCCAGCTGGACACCAGAAGCCTCTCCTGGAAGCTGGGAGAGTACTGAAAGCCCCTGGTGGGAACTGTTTTACAGACTTAAGGAGATAAATGCATTTGATTATCCTGACTCACCAATTGTGAGCGCAATGGATTTTTTTTATTAATTAAATCTTTTCATTTATTTTACATCCCTACCGCAGTTCCCCCACCTGCTTTCCTTCTGCATGCCCCCCATCCATTCCTCCTCTGTTTCTGTTCAGAAAGGGGCAGGCCTCCCATGGGTGTCAACAAAACATGGCACATCAAGTTGAGGTAGTGTGGGAGCCCGTTTTCAGGTTCCTTGTGGCTTTACCCAGCAGATCCGCATAGAGGATGATTAGGACCACGGGCCTGAGTGCAGGTGTCTGAGATGGTCTGCACTTGGCTGTGCTGGGGGAGGAGGTCTTTTGCTCCACCCCTTGGCGTCTCTATAAAAACCCTGGGGCAGAGACAGTTGGGGCCCATTGGAAAAGGTTCCAGGACCTCTCGAGGCTATCCTTTATTTTCTATCTGTTTATCTCCGCAAGATTCTCCGCAATAAATCCTTCTATCTAATATTTCCTGCTGCTCACACTCAAGAAAACTCTGGGGAACTGTGGGGTTGGTGGGTAAATGCCCCACAAGGTAGGACTTGTACCTCCCTTTGTATTGAGGTTGGGCAAGGCAGCACAGTATGAGGAATGGGTTCCTGGCAGCCAGCCAAAGCGTCAGGGACTCCACCGCTAGGACTCTCACAGGTAGACCAAGCTACACAACTGTCACACATGTGTAGAGGGCCTAGGTCGCTCCCATGCAGGCTCCCTCGCTGTCCAGAGTCTGTGAGCTCCTATGAGCCCAGGTTAGTTGGTTCTGTGGGTTCCCTTGTGAAGACCCTGACCCACCCCCGCCATTCCGCTCATACAGTCCTTCCTCTCTTCAACAGGATTCCCAGAGCTGGAAGGAGCAATGGATTTGATGACCCTGGATATAAAACAGTTTGTGGAAAAATAAGGAAAATGATGACACTGATTGGTTGCTCCTAGCATGATAAAACCAACCAACTTCTAACATCTCAGACTACAGTGAAAGATAACAATGAACTCAGTGATAAAACTGACCGACTCTAGACCCACATAAACATCTAAAGTTTTCTAAGTGTGCCTGGAAAGGGAATCTTCTCTCCAGCAGCTACAGAGCTCAAGTTGTGGAAAATCAAACTGAAGTCCTCATTATAAGGTTGGCTGAATTACAGTGAAAACTCAAGACCCACCTCAGAGGGTGTCAGTGGTTAAAGGAGGGGCATTAATTGGTAAAGCATGGGATCCTGTGCCTTGGGATGAGGGTGTGTGTGTGGGGGGGGACCCTACTGAAGCTGAGAACTTTGAACCCTCAGATTCTCCAGGGTTTATCTCACCTGAGGAAGTAATCCCTCCACCCTCAGTAGCAGATGTACTCACACCCACCCCTTGCCTTTTCTGCCTTTGACTGAGGGAATTAACCCTTCCTTGTCTGCCTGCAGACTTACAACCAGACTTAAGGCAAAGCAGGCTCCTGGAGGGGAGATGGGAAGTGTGGTCCATGAGCTGGCGCACTATACTTAATGCACTAAACTTCATGAGTTTGCTAATTCATTCAAGTAGAAGTCTGGGGAATATGTGTGGGGATGGATTTTAAGGCTGTGGGATACTGGTGATGTTGCGGGGCTCCACAGAGAAGACCGCTCAGAAATGGTTTATGAACCTATAGAAAGTCTTTATTCCAGCCAGCTGGTGACTGCATCTGGATACTCAGGACCCAAGTACAATAGTGAGCCTTCCTCAGGGTCCATATTTAAAGCAAGAAAAATCATATCCTGGGTGGAAAGTCCCCAAGATTTCCTTTCCACAACTGCAAGCTTAGCAAAGAGTTACAAAAGCCAAAGTGTGAGATTAGCAAAAATAATGAGGTCAGGATGACCGTTGCAAAGAGCCCACACCATCCTCGAGTTGTTTTCCTTCCCGGAATTGTTTTTCTTACGCTCCCTAACAGTTACTGGCACTTTACTCAGCAAGATGAAGTTGTCCGAGGTGCTAAAACGGAGTCACCATAGTCAGCTTGCAGCCTGTGTCACAGTGGAAGGAACATAAACTGGGTCGGGCAGAGTTTATTGACATGGGCCCTCTGAGTAGAGAGTCTAGGTTTAGTATGGAAGCTCTCAGAGTTAAAAAAAAAAAAAGTGTTAGAGGTTTGTTTGAATGGTTGTCTAAAGCATTTGTCAAAAGAAGGTCCACTGAAAATGAGATGGGGATGCCTGATACCCCTTTGGCTTAGTGTTGATGAAGGGGTTTTAGACTCAGAGATACTGCAATGCTGGAGTGGGTACACTGCGTAAAACCACATCCTCCACAGTGGGAAGGCCCGGAAGACATGCCCACCACAAATCTGATAAGATGCACAATGGTGAGATGGGCACCCACATACCGGAAGAGCTTTGTTGTCTTCCTTTTCCTTACATCAACCTCAGAGCGGAGATGCTGCTGCTCAGGTGGATGAATTAATGCAGTGGGTTGAGCTGGACCTTGAAGTCGCAGGGGCCAGGTGGCAACGGCGAATCTCCAAAGGCAAGGTGATTATCATGATGGGCAGCATAGACAAAGCAATGTCCACAGAGGCCTGATCCACAATGGGCAGCACAGGCAAAGTGAGTTTTATGGGGGCGTGATTCATATGGACCTTTGGTACTGGCTAATCAATCATGGTGTTTCCAGGCATGGAACAGATAAGAAGCCTATGGTGTTTTTATTTGATATATCTAAGCAGAAAAATTCTCAAACAAATGAAAGAGAGGCCACATCAGATTATGGCAAAAGATAGAACTCAGCCTGTGAAACCGATTTCCAGACTTGAGCCAGTTTGCAGACCCAGAACCCCTTGAGTGAAGGGTCAGCCAGGTTCCCCTGAGGAAGGACCTTCATAAAACACCTACTGTCAGCCTTTCTCCAGTCCTTCCTCAGAGGGACCTACAGACTTTACAAGAGTAACTGTACACTAAAGGAAAGGAAACAATCAGATTTTCCAGGGTCTTTGGATACTGGTTCTGAATTGACACTGACCCTAGTAGATCCCAAGAAACACTGTGGCCCTCCAGTTAAAGTAGGGGCTTATAGAGGCCAAGTGATTGACTAATGGAGTTCGGGCTGAAGGCTGACTCACAGTAGGTCCAGTGGGTCCCCAAACTCATCCTGTGGTTATGTCTCTAGTCCCGGAATGTATAACTGGGATAGATATACTTAGAGTTAGCAGAATTCTCACATTGGTTCTCTGACCTGTGGAGTGAGGCTGTTATGGTTGGAAAGACTAAATGGAAGCTTTTAGAGTTGCCTCTTGTAGGGAAAATAGTGAATCAAAAACAGTATTGCATCCCTGGAAGAACTGCAGAAATTAGTGCCTCCAAGGACTTGACAGATGCAGGGGTGGTGGTTCCCACCACATCTCCCCTTAACTCTCCCATCTGGCCAGTGCAGAGGACAGATGGATCGTGAAGAATGACAGTTAACTATCGAGAACTCAATCAGGTAGTGACTCCAATTACAGCTGCTGTACCAGATGTGGTGTCCTTACTTCAGCAAATTAACATATCTCCTGGTACATGGTATATAGCTATTGATCTAGCAAATGCCTTCTTCTCAGTACCAGTCCATAAGGACCACCAGAAGCAATTTGCTTTCAGTTAGCAAGGCCAGCAGTATATCTTTACAGTTTTACCTCAAGGATATATTAACTCCCCAGCCCTGTGACGTAACTTAGTTAGAAGGGATTTTGATCGTCTGTCTTTTCCATAAAATATCACATTGTTCCACTATATTAATGACAATGTATGCTGATTGGACCAAGTGAGCAGGAGGTAGCAACCACTTGGACTTGTTGGTAATATATATGCTCATCAGAGGATGGGAAATAAATCCAACTAAAATTCAAGGGCCTGCTACCTCAGTGAAATTCTTAGGAGGCCAGTGGTGTGGGGCATGCAGAGAGATTGTCCTGTTTCCTTACCCACTGGAAGGCTATGGGGTGAGAACCCATAGGGCAGGAGCAGTCCCAGGATGTGCAGAGACAACGTGGGGACCTGGAGACACTTGGCTATGGGCTCATCTCCTCCATGCTGCCCTCTAGGAGGGGACACAGGTGTCTCGGTGGTTTGCAAGTCTCTGCATGTGCTAGTCCTCTACTTTCTACCATTCTTCAGGACAGCCATTATTCTGATCCCCAATTGTCATGGTCAATATTGTCAATTTACAGGACCTATAATCTGGGAAACAGCACTTGAACATGCCTGTGAGGGAGTTTCTCGATTGAGTTCCTTGAGGTGGAAGACTCACCCTACCTATCCACGGCACCGTTCCATGGGCTGGGTCCCAGACCGAATAAAAAAGACCAAGGGCGACGAGCACCCCAGCTCACTGCTCTCTGCTTCCTGAGTGCGGGTGCAGTGTGACAGGGACGCCCCCGCTGTCACTCCTTCCCCACCACAAGGAGCCATGCTCTTGTGAGCCCCGATAAACCTACCCTTTCTTCGGCTGATTTTGCTGCAGGTACAAGAAAAGTAACAAAGGCACCAACGCCGCTCTCCTCCTCAGCAGGCCTCGATCATGCGGGTGGCTTCCTGCACATCTGTCCCAGCTGTGGTTCAGCACGCTGCACTGAAGGATCCGGAAGCTGGGCTGCCTGGGAGTGCCAGGTACCTTCCACTCACCCCACAGAGCCATTCTGTCTGCTGGCAAGTCCTTCAGAAGGCTATCCAGCCCCCACCTCCCCGCTCCACAGCTGGAGTACTCCAGGACAGACTGACACCCAAGCTATAACTTGAAGTAGCCTTGGGGGCTCCTATCCCAGCAATCACTAATGTGGAGGACTCAGCAGTGTGGCTCCAGGGCAGTTCTACACCACAGAGCACCATGAAAGCTAACACCAGCCAGGTCTGCCCAGCCAGCGTCTTCCAGTGCAGACACTCCTCACTCAGACAGGGCTGGGGAGAGGCTGGAGCCTGCTGCTCCTTCAGCGGAATGTGCCATGAAGTGTGGTCCTTGACCCGGGGGTCTTGGGGGCCTAGGAGGAGCCTGGGCTACCAGCAAAGAGGCAAAACTGAAGCTGATGATAAAGTCTGGGCCAGGCAGTGGGAAGCCAGGCCAAGGCACACCACAGATGAGGGGATGTTAGTTGAGTCAGAGGACAAATATATTCTGGTTTTAACTTTTTATTTGAAGAGGGTTGGAGAAATTGGAGTGATCCCCAGGATTGCCCAGCCACCCCCATGGTAACCCTTGTCAACACCAAGATCAAGTCCCACAAGACACAGATCGGTCAATCCTGCCCTGAGAGGTTTTTCCTGTTTCCTGTGACTGAGGGGTGAGTGTGTGCAGCGAGTAAGAGTATGTGAATGTGTGTGCATGCACAATACATGTTGTGCATATGTGAGTGAGTATGTGTCCTGTGTGTGTTTATGTGCACATGTATGTATATACATGAGTGAGCATGTGTGTACGTATATATGAGCATTTCTGCCTGTGTGAATATGTGAGTATGTGTGACTATGTGTGAATGTGTCTGTATGTATGCACATGTGCATATGGGCATACGTGTATGTGAGTATACATATGTGAGCATATGAGCATGTATATGTGTGTATATATGAGTAATCCTGTATATATGCATACATTGCACACATATGCATGAGTGAGCAAGTGTATGTGTGAGCACATGAGCATGTGCATGTTCCTGTATGCCTGTGTGTGTGAGTGTGTATGCATGTGAATATGTGCATGTGTGTATATGCATGTGAGTGTGTGTGCCTGTGTGTATGCATGTGAGTGTGTGTGCATGTGAGAGTGTGTGTGCATGTGAGTGTGTGTGCATGTGAGAGTGTGTGTGCATGTGAGAGTGTGTGTGCATGTGTGTGTTTGATGCTGAGCATTTTATCAGTTGTGTATCAGAGGGCTGTGTATCCACCACCTCTGTCCTTCGGTAACTGCTCAGCACAGCTGGGACCATCTTGCTGCCCCTTGTAGCCACACTTCCTCCTGTCCCCTGACTGTGTCCTCTCATCTGCCCCCTTTGCTACTGTTTTGCCACTGTTCTCCTTACGCTGACCCGAGACCTGGCTTGCTGCAGTCTGTCACCTGTTGCAGGTCGTGGTCATGAATGAAGCTGCTGAGAGCATCTACGCAGAGCCGCCTGCATGGGTACAGCATTCACATCTCTCTGCTACACGCCCACTAGGGTCGCTGTCAGCCCACACCACCGTAACGTGTTCACTAACACATGGAACAGACTCCTACCCTAGCTGGGCTGCTATCACTAATCCCCCTGGGAGTCTAGTCCCAGACAGAGCTGGTCAGACAGGGCTCAGCCCCCCTGAAGGCTGTCAGGCCTTACAGGCTCTCTGTCTCCGTAGAGCCTCAGGGCCTGTGTGCAGGATCCTTTAAGAGGTGACGCTGGTGCCAGTCTCTGGGATGCTCTGAGGGTGGTCTTTACTACCATGGAGGCCCATTCCCAAGAAAGAACCTCGAAGGGCCAAGTGCCACATCCCCAAACACATGCCTGTCTTCATGCTGAGACCAAAGGAGGGACTTTATTGGCAAGAGTATTCAGACATCGGGTGAGATCAGTTGGGATGCCTGGGTGGCTTAAATATAATGATGGAGGAGGAGATGCAGACACAGACGGTCGTGTGAAGACAGAGGCAGAGAGTAGGGAGATGTGACCACAGGCTAGCATCAGGACCAGGATGCCCAGTGCTGGCTCCGCATTGCCTGGATCTCTGGGCTCTGGGCTGGAAAGTTGTGAGACAGTAAACCCCACGTGCTACACTTTCCTGAACACAGCGTCCAGGGTAGTTCCACAGGGCCAGGTTTCCTGCTCTACTCACACAACGTAAGGCCCCACTGCAACCCTGATTCTGGGAATATGCCACACACAGTCTTCTATAGAGAGCTGTGTGCTCCTTTGCTTTTGCAGGACAACCCAGTAACAGGCAGAGTGTGGGCTCTGAGACATGCTGCTCATGGTCATTCTGGGATGGACCCCCAGCTTCTGACACTGGCTCTATGCTACCCTGTCCAGCTCCCAACGCCCTGGGCTGCCATGTCCTACATTCAGATGGAAATTCACATACCAGAAGGCCTGAGTAGCTCTTCTATCGTCTAGAGAAGCATGCATCTGGAGAGACAAGGGAATGTCAGATGGCTTGCTAAGCCTCCCCCGGACCCCACCCCAACCCTCAAGGCATCTGTGCCAGGCACACCAAGCCACAATGCTGCCTTCTCTGGACCCTTTCTGGGCCAGATCAGGGAACCTACCTTTGTTGGTCAAGTCGATGATATTTTGTGAATTCAGCCTGTATTTTTTGCAGATGTTTACAAATCTTTTCAGGTAAGAACTGTTAAGCACTGGGAGACGTCCTGGGAGCAAATTTGGGACTTTGTGTTGGGGAAGGGTCCCAAGGTGTCATTCCATCACGTGTCTAGGGCCCATGGGAGACCCCCCCCCCACCAGTGGCTGGGATTCCCAAGCAGACAGGGGTCAGGTTACCATAGAGCGCCAGCACATGGGTCTTGGTCCCATTCTTGATGTTCTGCATGTAGAAGGTGATATACATTCTGTAGTCAGTCTCCGTGAGCAGTACCCTGTTTTCTCCCTCATCTGCGTAGAGATAGAGCTGAGCACACCCTCTGCCCCGGCACCCCACCCTCTGCCCCGGCACCGGGCTACCCCACCCTCACTGCTGGGGTGAGTGCCAGCCGACTCATGTAGCTAACGTTAAGCAGGCATTGGAAGGAGTAGGAGTCTGGATGCCCAGTGCTGGCTCAGGAGGAGACGTGGCATGAAAGTGGGGGTAACAGGGTGCCATGGCTCTACCTGTCTGCCTGAAGACGGGCCTTTGTGTGCTGCTTCCACAAGCCTCAGCATAGTGCTCTGCCTCTCTGGTAGTCCCAGGCTAGCGATATCCAGAGAGAGGGCCAGGCTGGGGACCCTTGAGATCCCCCTAGGCTGGGGTGCTCCTGCTTTAGGTTTGGGGTGAGTGCTCACCAGAGTGGGCAAGGCCTCAGCAGAAAAGATTCCTGGCTGTGAGAGCAGGAAGAACAGGGATTCCACTTACAGGCGACGGTGAACTCCCCATCGTTCTCTGTCTTTTCACAGACCATGGTCACAGCTACACATTCTCCGTGCACCCTGGAGGACAGTGAGGGGAGGGACTCAGAGCAAGCACCAGCCCCTTCCCCCTGCCGGGGTCATGACAGGAGGTCATCGAACCCCCAAGCCTAGTACCTTGTTTTCCATAACCACCCCATCTCAGAAGGGGCCTTTCAGCTTTTCTCACGGGGAGGAGCACAGAACCCAGCAACAGGCCAGGGCACCCCCTGATCCCATCATAATGATTCCCGGGGAGGAGCTGGTGACAGTTCACACACTGGCCCGCTGGGCAGGTGTGTGAGTGTATGAAGTTCCGGTAGGGCCTGGGAACACAGTCTCCCCTAGTTTCAGCTTGAGGGGCGGGGGCGGCAATACGCACATGAAAAAGAAGTCAAACTTCAGGCTGCCGTTCCTTAAGGGATTGATGTTCCGCATGAAGACCCTCAGGTCTCCTTTCTCTTCAATGCGTGTCATGTTATCTGAGGCCATGAAAATAGAGTACCAGATCCCGGAAATCTGGAAGGAAAAGCTGAGTGATGGGAATCCTGTAACAGCCCTGGGGCTGCTTGGCCCTCGTGGCCACACTCCTGGGTGAGTCCCTGAACATTAGCTCCAAGCTGGGACCTCCTTTTGCCCTCCCAGCCCTCCCTCTGCCTGATTCCTCCGGGGGCTCCTTCTGCACCCTCTGGCTGCTATCGTGGCTGGGGCTGGGAGAGACTCTCATGGCCCAGACTCCCTGTTTCCAGGTCAAGCGCCCCACCCAGTCAAGGGAGGGCAGGTGCTCTTCATGAAGCCCAGCCTAGCCCCAGAAGGCTTGGCCCACCTTGGCCATGTTGTAGTTCTTCCGAGAAATGGTTTCCCAGTCGAACTGCGCAGCAGCAAGACTCAGCACCAGGCCCAGCACGAGCAGGACTACCATGCTCTCTGGTGGACGGACGCCTTGGCCTGCAGCTCACTCCCTTATGCCCCTTTCTGTTCTGTGATTGACAGCTCTGTGGGAAGCCTGTCCACACACATCCTGTGTCCTGTTGGAAGGCAGCCAAAGGCCCCCACATAACTGTTCACATCCGAGAGCTGGCTGCAGAACCCTCTTGAAGTGATGTGTAGCTGGGCCAGAAAGCAACAGGGGAAGTTGGGACCGGCAGGGTTTGGCCATCAGGTCCCTGGACCCGGGCCAGCCTGCTGAGACCATGAGAGAATCTGAGCCCTTGCTCTGTCTCTCTAAGCTGCGGGGGGGGGGGGGGGGGGGGAAGAACTCAGAGCCCTGTCTTCACATCCTGTCTGGCCTCGGTGTTTATGTTTGAGGGAGTCTGGCTCCTCACCAGCCATGTGCATGGCATGCAGTACGGGCCTGCGGCAGAGCCAGCCACCCCACCTGGAGGATGTCACTGAATGTAGGATGTGGCTCCAAATCTCCAGGAAAAGAAGCTGAATGAGGGGGTCCTTAAGAAGTCAGCCCCTGAGTGACAGTTGAGGGGTCCTGAGAGAGAACAATGTTTTGGACTTTGAGGATACAGTGGTTCAAGCACACAGGGTCAGATGTGTTCCCATCCCAGCTGGAGACTGGCTGTGGGAGGTGGTGGTGAGACGTGTCCCGGAAATGTCGGCATGGCTCCTACAGGTGTGTCGCAGGACTCTGGCTCCCGCTGCCTCCGGCACAGGTGCGTTGGTGGCAGTGGAGGGGAGGCCGGAAGAGCTCAGCCCCCAGGCAATCCAGAGGGCAGACACCCACTGGCTGCCATTTCCCCGCATAGGCAGCTTTGCCATCTCTCTGCCCTGGGCTGATGTGGTCCTGAGAGAGGAAGGGAGCCCAACTGTCCCCGGGTACCTGGCAGGTGTCCAGCATTATAAACCATCATCGAAACTACTCACAGTTAATGTCAATGACAAGTTCTTTGACGTAGAAGCAACCTTTCTGTTGATCCATTTTCCTGTAAATAGGGATGGGGCAATATGACTCCAGTGCTGTTGACTCTCCCTTGCTCCCCAAGCTGTTTCGAGCAAAAGAGCTGTCAATCCAACAACCTTACATATTCCACACTGTTGAGCCCTTTCTCGCTCTAGCTCCCGAGCTTCAGCCCCATCCAAGACTGTCCCAAACTATTGGTGCTTCATCTTGGGGAACTCCAGGTGACGTCACGATCATTTCTACTCAGGCCAGAGGTGGCCCACATGCCCTGGTGGCCTTGCAGAGGGACTGCTATGAATGGGAGAAAGGAAGCGATACTGTGATTGGTGCCAACACAAACTTTGTTTGTGTAACAAGCTTGCTACGACTGGGATGAGACACCCCATATCCGATCTGATGAGCGGTCTGACACACAGCCTCCTTTGCTGCCTACCCTGGTACTGCAGCGTTGGGCCCAATAAAAACCTTTCCTAGAGTGTAATTTTTGTTTTTGTTTGTAAGTTTGTCTGAGACAAGGTTTCATGTAGCCCAAGATGACCATGAATTCTTGATCATCTTGCCTCCACTTCTCAAGTGCCGGCATTACAAGCATATGCCACAGTGTTCAGCTTGACTGGTCTTGCCTATATTCAGTGCGGGCTGAGCTAGTCACACATTCACAAAGGAGCAGGAGAGACAACAGAGCAGCAGAGCTGGCATGCCAAGCTTCAGAAGCGGGCAGTGAGTGCTGCAGAGCAGTGGGCAGGCCAAGCTGCAAAGACGTCAGAGCCTCTGGCTGCATGGGCACCTGCAAAGCAGCACCGTGGATGAGTGGTAGCCTGCAGCAGCTGCTGCTTCCTTACTCAACAGCCGTGACAGGGGCCATAGTAACGGGTGGCCCTGAACTATTTGAGGGATGGGGCAGGTCAGAAACAAGAGGAGTGGAGGCAGAAAGGGTGGAGAGCAGCAGCTTAAGGACAGGACGCTGGAAAGAATCAGGGAGGAGTTACCGCAGGCTGTGGGCACTTGGAACGTTCCCAAGAGCTGTCAAGACTATAGAACCAAGGGTCTGAGACACCCCAGGGCTGGGAGCTGTAACACTGCCCGTTACCGAGAGCTGAGGAATCCTTGCTTTACAGGCTGAAAAAAGCTAGAGTGCTCGAAGGACTGAAGGGTCTGGCTACCTAAAGCCAGAGAGCTGCGACACTAGAGGGTGCCACCTGCCGCTGCTTTTGTCTGACATTTGCTGTCTCTCACTGGTGTCAAATATTCAGAGCAACAAAGAACTGGCAAGGTTGGGCCTTGAACTATGTGAGTGGAACAAGAGAACCACAACCAGATGATTAACAACGGGGCCAGAAATCCCAAGGTGCCTCCCATGGCCCATCTTGAGGGAAGAAGGTGAGGGAGACTGGGCCATGGTTTGTGAGTACCACCTCTTGCCCATTTGCACAGCCATGGATGCTCAATGAGTATGCAAAAGCCCACACCCCACTCTGCAAGACTCATAGCTCCTGCAGCCCACTCCCTTCCAAACAAGCCCTGATTTTCTGCCAGAAGGTGGAGGGGGGCACATTTCCTAGTCAATGGGTCCCAGAGGGACTTTCAGAAAAGGGCAAGAATCTGTGCTTCAGGTGAGCAATACATAAACATCTCTACCTTCCTAGGAGAAGTGTCCAAGCTCCCCTTCTAAGTCTTGTGAGAAGGTCTCTCCAGCTGGGTCTTGGAGGTCCAGCTGTTGGTGGGCACAGGGAAGGTTTCTGTGGTAGGAGAGCATGGTGGTAATGAGCATCTAGGTGAGCCATTCCCTTCGTGTGGCCATGGCCTCTGTCAGGCTGATCTAGTGCATCCTTGTTCATCTAACCCCAAGGAACACAGGCATTCTGTGTCTGCTTTAGGCTGAAAACGGATAGGGGACAGCCCAAAAAATTGCATTCATTGATACGTATAGGCCCTGAAAGTGCCAGGGTGGTGGTGTTGACATATGCAAGGCAATGGGTGACCTGGGTAAAACAAAAACACTTACCCTCATTCTAGAAAGTTCTCTTGCTTTGGTCCATGTAAGCACAGCTATGGTCCTTATCACAAAAACCCTTTGGAGAAACTCCCAGGATTTAGAGTCCTCAGCGCTCCACATCATTACAAGAAAGAGGCTGTTATAAAATGATGCATGTCAGAGCCAAGGAGATTTTGTCTAGGCAGGGGAGATTGTCAAGTGTGTGTGTGTGTGTGTGTGTGTGTGTGTGTGTCCATGGAGGCTAAAAGAGGGTGTCAGATCCCCTGGAGCTGGACGTTACAGGTGGTTGTGAACCACCTGGCAGATTAAAACTAACCATGCTCCAGCATATGTCTCTGGTAAAATGAAACAGTTTTTTTTTTTTGCTTATTACAATATAAAGCATATTACAGGTATACCACACAATCCTACAAGACAAGCAGCCATGGAAAGATCAAATTGAACTCTAAAGGATATGCTAAATAAACAGAAAGGGATAATAAAGACTCCCAGAAATAGATTGCATAACACTTTATTAACTTTGAATTTTCTAAATGCTAATGAGAAAGGAACAACAGCTGTGGGAAGACATTGGATAAAGAATTAAATCAGCCTACTTCATTAAAGATGTGCTGACTTCAGAATGGAAACCAGAAGATGTGTTACGTTGGGGAAGAGGTTTTGATTTTGTTTCCTTAGGAGAAGAAAAGCTATGGATACTATCAAAATGATCAAGATTCAATTTGAACAAGAGAGACCTCTTAATTAGAAGAGGTGATAGTTCATCAACCAGCATGACCATTCAATTTAAACTAACTTATACCACTAACAAGTGCTTTTCATTTGATCAGATATAACTTGCCATAAGAAAACTTCCAAATTAGGGCTGGGGATGGGTTTTGTTTTTATCTTTCCAGAAGAATGAAGGCATCCTGCTAAGGAATCTGAAGACTACTGGACAAGTGAGACATCTGAAGAAAAAGGACAAATCATCCAGAAAAAATGTACCAAGAAAAAGAATAAATTGGCCTATTGATATATCACATTTTCAACAGGATGAAATTTCATAAATCTTCCTAAATATTTGTTTCTGTTGTTCTCTACAGACATGTAATGCAAATGGTCTTTTTTTTAAGATTTATTTATTTATTATGTACCAGATCTCATTACAGATGTTTGTGAGCCACCATGTGGTTGCTGGGAATTGAACTCAGGACCTCTGGAAGAGCAGTCAGTACTCTTAACCACGGAGCCATCTCTCCAGCCCTGTTTTTTGTTTTTTTGAGACAGGGTTTCTCTGTGTAGTTTTGGTGCCTGTCCTGGATCTCCCTCTGTAGACCATGCTGGCCTTGAACTCACAGAGGTCCACTGGCTCTGCCTCCTGAATGCTGGGATTAAAGGTGTGCGCCACCACCACCTGGCTGCAAATGGTCTTTATGTAGTCCCAGTCCAATTAAAACAATTAAAACTGGCATTGGAGTTTGAGTGTGGCTCTCTCCTTCTCTAAACCCAAGCATGCTTGTTAAAGTCAAATCCAAAATCTCTGTCTCATATCAGAAAAGCCACCTGATATGGGACAGAAGAAAAACAAAAATTAAAGAACTAACTAAAGCCACTAATTTTATAATCCTTTGGTTTTATTTTAACTCTTTAAAGCTTTTCTTAAAATATAAATGTTATCTCAAAATTTATAAGATTAATATATATGTTTTAAACTTTTGTCATGATATTAATGGTCATATAGAGTACTAACTAATTCTAGAAAAAGGCTTCATCTAGCTTCCTGTACATGATTTCCAGTTTGAGTCTCTATCAGTTTTCTGCAGTGAACCATGACCATGCTTAACAGCAACCTTTGAAGCTCCCAAAAGGATGATGGGGCCCCACAAGGACGATTCCACATGGATTATGATAATACTACTAAGCTGAAAAACACCACCCAAAGATTAGCTTTGTACTACAAACTGCTCAGGACAATTTTGAGGTGGCTAGCTGAGACGATCCAGCCTCACAGAGTACTCTAGCCTGGACATGAGACAAGCTCTGCTCTCTTCCATTACAGAGAGACTGGACACCATATGATACAGCTATCTCTCTCAGGACTTGACAATTAACCCTAATTTTTCTTTTTAGGATCCCCTAAGGATGCTGTTGCCCTCAGACAGTAGGAAGTAAATTTAAGAACACAATGCCCAGCCGGGCAGTGGTGGCGCACGCCTTTAATCCCAGCACTCAGGAGGCAGAGCCAGGCGGATCTCTGTGAGTTCGAGGCCAGCCTGGGCTACCAAGTGAGTTCCAGGAAAGGCGCAAAGCTACACAGAGAAACCCTGTCTCGAAAAACCAAAAAAAAAAAAAAAAAAAAAAGAACACAATGCCCACTTTCCCAAGAGGTGGGGTGGGTAGGTTTTGGTCTTTCTACAGGTTATAGATATTTGTCATCATTTAGGGTGGTTGGTTACAAGTTGTTATTGGTAATGGTCAGGAAAAAAGCCAAACAAAGAGGATTAGATTCAGGGTTCTTGTTGGAAAAAAAAAAAAAAAAGAAAAACGGGGATACAGATATGCTAGGACAAAAAGGTAGATTATTGAATCTACTCTAAAAAGAAAAAAGGGGGATATAGATATGATAGGATAAAAGGGTAGATTATTAAATTCATTTTTAAAAAGCAACTGCTTGTTTTAAATATTTTATATTGATATGGATCTTTGTATATTGATACAAAGTTGATATTATTTTTGTTAGAACATACTGTACATACATTTCTAACTTGTACCTATATATCTCATTGAACAATGTAATGCAAAATTGCTAGTCTTTGAAAGTTATTATTACCAACTATTTGGGATAATAAGGAAATGCAAGCTAATAATTAGTCACCTGTTACAATTAAACTTGTAGTCATGTTAGGTATGTTTTCAAGGTCAAACAGAAATATATTTTAGATAGGCAGGTCATCTTCAAACACTTCAGAGATCTACCAAATATGGCATTTAAGATGTTTTAATAACATAGGGGTTTTTTTTAATGACAATGAGACATGTCTGCTCTTGGCAGCACCAATATACTTCAGAGAAGATGATGAGCATCAGAGAAACTCCATATGGAGTTTATTTTCTTTGTGGCAAAAATTAGCTACTAGGCAAAAAAGTGCTCTTGCCTTGACTGCTGACAGTATGTTGTCCAAATGGGGCAAGCAGGACACAGAAGAAAGGATTGTGAACTTTTCCAAGACAAGGTAGTACAGCCCTTCAGAATATCCTGCTTCACAGAAAAGTCTGTCAGATATTCTAGGCCTGTAGGCCAAAGATGGATGCCCCAATGTTGCAAAGAAAACTTGGGTGACTGTTTAGGCAGCCAGCTGTCTCTGTCATTTCTTGCATTCTTTTTGGAAGTTGATTGCTTGCACTTCCTGCTTACTCAGTTAATATTATTTCCTTCTCAGGTCTCTGAGGGAGTTGAAGATTAGATAGTTCTATAGTTATAGTTTTCCTTGTTTACCAGACTCAGAAAAGAAACTCACTAAAGAGGTGTAAAGTGTATAAGGTTTAGAAACATCAAAAGATAGTTTTAGATGGTAAAGCAAGTTAGGATAGAGAGTGAATTAGGTACAAGACTTGGACTCACCAAGATAGGATAGATAATGGACTATTTTTTTTCTGAACTGGTCAAATGTAAATGTACTAGACATTGTTGATATATTTATTGCCTGTATATATTATATATAGTTATTGTGCTTATTGTATATAGTTTTTCTTATATTAGTTATAACCTTTTTTAAATTTTAGACAAAAAAAGAGGAAATGTGTGATATTTTGTTTGTGATCTAACAAATAAAGCTTGCCTAAAGATAAGAGTTCAGAGCTAAGCCACTAGTTAGCCATAGAGGCCAGGCAGTAGTGGCACAAACCTTTGATCCCAGCCCTTGGGATATCACTCCTTTAATCCCAGCACTAGGGAGGTGGAGACAAGAAGTGATGTGGCTGGGTGGAGAGAGGAAGTGATAAGGTGAAGTGGAGACAGGAGCTTGGTCTTTTCAGTCTAAGGATTCCTAGAGGTAAGAAGTCTTCCTTGTGGCTGGCTGCTCTGCTTCTCTGGTCTTTCAGCTTTCACCCTAATATTTTACTCTGGGTTTTTATTATTAAGATCAATTAGGATCTGTGCTGTAGGGAAGGAAGGATTTTAGTAGCCAGAGGAGTTGAGGACACCAGGAGGACACAGCCCACACAATAAGCAGGGCTCATAGGGGCTCACAGAGATGGAAGTGATAGTCACAGAGTCTGTGCTAGGTCCTCTGCATATACATCGTGGTTATTTAGCTTGTGTTTTTTTGTGAGACTCCTAACAGTGGGAGTGGGCGTGTCTCTGACTCTTGGGCCTGCTCTTGGGGCCCTTTTTCTCCTACTGGGTTGTCTCATCCATCCATATGAGGGTTTGTGCCTAGTCTTATTGGAGCTTGTTATGCCAAGTTTGGTTAATATTCCTGGGATGGCTGCTGTTTTCTAAAGAGAAATCAAGGAGCATTGGATCTGGAGGAGAGGGGAGGTGGGGTGTAGGAGAAATACAAGGAGGGGAGGCTGCAGTCAGAATGTATTATATGAGAGAATAATAACAATAAAAAAAGTGTGGGTGTCTGTGTCTCTTCTCTGTCTGTCTCTCTGTCTCTGTCTCTCTGTCTCTCTGTGTTTGTGTCTGTGTGTCTGTTTTTGTGTGTGTGAGTGTGTGTGTGTCTGTGCGTGTGTGTGTGTGTGTGTGTGTGTGTGTGTGTGTGTGTGTGTGTGTTCATTCTGGACTGGGCACAGTGCTTTGATTATTATTCCAGCTACTCAGGGTGTTAAAGTGGGAAAATCTCTTACATTTAGGAGTTTGAGTTCAGCTTAGGCAGCTTAAAATGACAAACTTGAAGCAAATCAAGCAAAGTCACTGGGAGTCCAGGGTGTGGCTCACTTGGTAGAGTGTTTGCCTGGGTCCTATCCGTGTGTTACACAGAGGGGTGTTGTGGAATATGCCTGTCATCTCAGCACTTGGGAGGTGGGCACAGGAGAACCAGAAGTTCAAAGTCATTCTCTGCTACATAGCAAGTTTGACACTAGCCTGGGCAACACAGAGACATAACTGAAAAACAAATAAAAAGCCCCCAGGATTGAGCCATGGAGCCGTACCCTAATGACTAACCTAATCGGATCACCCCCCCTAAGGCCCCTGTAAGTACCATAGTTGGATTGTTCTCACCCTTAGAATACAACTGATTGCCTTGGGAATTAAATTCCAGACTGAGTTTGATGAACACATTCCTTCCACAGCACATAATAAACAGTAAGCCATGACTGACAGGGACTCTGACAGGATGGTATCAGTGCTGCTGGCTGTGGGAAGCAGCTGGACCTGGGGTAACGGGGCTTAGGCATTGCTATGGTGGGGTATCTGGGGAGAGCAGCCTGTGGAGGAAGATGTGGGCCTCAGCCATCCGTGCTAGAAGAGTGTCCAGGTGGAGGGAAGGGAGAGAGATGCTGGTTTCATGAGCCAGTGAGGGTCAGACAGACTGGCATGGAAGTGCCAACCTTCCTGAGGATGGAGTATTAAGGAGGTGGGCACCAGAATTCATCTGTTTCCTGACTTCAGACACGACAGACACAATTGTGAAGAATGGAATCCACCTCTAGGTGGAGACACACACTGGCCTCCTCCCTTAAGGTTTGATTTAGTGGGCAGGTCAGGGACTTGGCTCAGGGGACCACCCCTAGGATGTGAGCTCACTGTAGAATATAGTGCCTTTCCTTCCCAGAAGTCTTTCCGGCTAGGGACAGCCTACCATTCTGAGTCCTGACTCAGGAGGGTGTGACTCTTCTTTTTTCTTCTCTCTCTCTTTTTTTCTTTCTGAGGTAGGGTTTCTCTGTGTAGCCCTGGCTGTCCTGGAACTAGCTCTGTAGATCAGGCTGGCTTTGAACTCAAGGAGATCTGCTTGCCCCTGCCTCCCAAGTGATGGGACTAAAGGGGTGCATCACCACCTCCCAGCTTTCCTTCTCTTCTTTTTCTTTTGCTGGCTGGAGCCTAAGGATGTGTTTAAACCCCTTAACTCACACTCCGGGGGTCTTAGGGTTTCCATTGCTGTGAAGAGACACCATGACCATGACAGTTCTTACAAAGAAAACATTTAATTGGGGTGGCTCACTTAACAGTTTCAGAGGTTCAGTCTATTATCATCATGGCGGGGAGCATGGCAGTGTGCATGCAGACATGGTATGACTACAACTTGATCAGAAGGCAACAGGAAATGGTCTCAGACACTGGGCAGTATCTTGAACATAGGAAACTTCAAAACCCACCCACAAAGTGACACATTTCCCCCAACAAGGCCATACCTATTCCAACAAAGTCACACCTCCTAATAGTGCCACTCCCTATGAGCTTATGGGAGCCATTTACATTCAGACTACCACATTGGGTTTCCTTTTTTTTTTTTTTTTTTTTTAAATTTTTCGAGACAGGGTTTCTCTGTGTAGCTTTGTGCCTTTCCTGGAACTCACTTGGTAGCCCAGGCTGGCCTTGAACTCACAGAGATCCGCCTGGCTCTGCCTCCTGAGTGCTGGGATTAAAGGCGTGCGCCACCACCGCCCGGCCTGGGTTTCTTTATTTTTCAAGGGTAGAATGAACAAACACATAAATACAGGGTTATGTTATAATCACACATAGCTATCCGGCGATAGTGGGATCATATGATGCCTAAAATGAAAACCTGTGCTTCTATCAGTGGGCAAAGAATACATAAACAAGAGTGAGAAAGTATAAGAAGGCTTCACTCTTTAGAGCAATGAATAGTGTCTCCAGCAGGAGAGGGGATCTCCCTGTTGTACACACAGCACACATGCCACCCGAAACCTCTCTGCCAAGAAGTATCTGTCCTTAGAAGAAATGCCACAACTAGAAGAAGCAAAAGCAACAGAATATTCTAAGAAATCCTTTCATGTTTCCAGTGGGACCAAGTCATGTCATCTGGTCATGAAGAGAGTGGGCCAGGTACCATTGTGATGCTGGTGACATCACCATTAACAGAAGATTCACACACCCCAAAAGCAGTGGATGCAACCAGGCACTTCACATGGCAAAGTCCTAGAGATATACTCCCTGGGAAACACTGGTCCTCAAGGGACGTTTTGGCTGTCTCCTACCTACCACCACCCTGACCCAAGGTAAGGGGCCTTTGAAGGAGCAGTGTTGGGACTGGTTGTGTCTGGGAGCCAGGCTTGAAGGTGTACACCTGCAATCTCAGCATTTGGGAGGCTGAGGCAGAAAGGTGGTTGAGTTCAAGGCCAATCTGGGCAACAGAATGAGATTCTGTTTCTGTAAACAAGACAAAATATTGTGTGTAGACAGCATCCTTTGACCTTGGCCTCTGAATTTGTTGCCGATGCTTCAAGATATCACTGGGAACCAGCAGGGGACAGAGCAGCTAGCTGGATGGACCCCAGCTCACTTGTCCATGTATTCCCAATAATAGTGAGCTTAAAGATGTCAGTTTTCAAACTGCAAGGGTATTTCTGAGTAGGATAATGTTTCATGAAGAATTGCCCAGTAGAGTCAGGAAGTGAGCCACTTGTGATGTCCCATTTCCAAGTAGCCATGTGACAAAGGGCAAAAGAAACAGGTGAATTTATTTTATCCATGTATTTCATGAGTTTCTACCTCTGGACTACGACACCCAGACTGCCATCACATGAGTGAATAATGTAAGATTACAAAGGAGCCCTTAACCTTCTGCGTTTTCATGCTGTGCTTGTCTTCCAAAGCTGGTGTGTTCTGGGCACTTAAAACCCAGTTCAACCCAGGGCCAGCCCCACCTCCCCCCAACCTCTGCCTCAGGAGCAGGTCATCAGAGCCCTCCACCGCAGGCTGGCACGCTGCCTTATGGCATGTTGGACACAGTGTTCAAACAGATCCATGTGAAACCTCCAACCTAGGCTCCATGCCAAGTGGAGCTCAGATCTCAGCTCTGGAGCCTCCTGCCATTGACGTGGTCACGGACCCTCTTTGCAGTCTCTGTGTAAACGGCCCCAGTTGCTCTGTCTTACCATGCTGACTAGGAAAGAAATGACAAAGTCAACTGTGAGGGCAGAATTTATTGGTTTAGGATGACCTCATCGTCATGATCCCATCCTGTTGCCATGAACACACAATAGGGATTCATGGCAGTTATTTCAAGGGAACAAGATGGACTTCCAGGCTGGGGAGACAAGTGGTTATTGAGCAAGCGTAGGAACCTGAGTTCGATTCCCGGTGTCCATATAAAAGCTGGATGTGGCACATGGCTGGAATCCCAGCACTAAGGGGGCTGAAGCAGGTGGATTCCAGAGCTTTCTAGCTTAGGTGAAAAGAAAAGCTTGGGCTCAGAGAGACCCTGCCTCAAAAAGTAAGGTGGAGAGCAACTGAAGACCCCCAACAGCAGCCTCTATGCACACCACATCACACACACACACACACACACACACACACACACACACACACAGCCTCTGTGCACAACACCACACACACACACACACTCACACACACACACAGAGCCTCTGTGCACAACACCACACACACACACACTCACACACACACACACAGAGAGCCTCTGTGCACAACACCACACACATACACACACACACACACACACACACACACACACACACACACACATACACAGACTTGCTTCTCCAAGAAACACAGGAGAGCCAGTACATTCCAAATCTTTGAGAATCACTTCAAAGGCACTTCAAGCAGAATGGAGATGACCTTAATCCCTCTCAATGAATATTCTAGAGGGAGCTGTTGAGTTAGTGTCCAAATGTGTGCAGACACTACCCCACCGTTGGGGGTGTTGGAATGCAGTGGGTCTGTTTAAGTCACACTTAGAACCTCCTTTTCCTTCCCTTCCCCAGGAAGGAATGAATGCTAAAAAGAGAATGCTAATGTTGATTTCCTGCCTCTTCCTGCTGCTGATGGCTAAGGTCTACTTCAGGTAAATATCGATGAACCACACACAACCTGCAGGAAGGCCACGCTGTTTAAACGTGAATCTCATCCAAAGATGCCATTAACACACGAGTGAACCAGAAGCTTCTTCCTCCCTAGTGCTCCCTAGAGGACGCTGTGTGTATTTTAATTCTTTGATTTTCAGATGCCAGGGGGACATTTGCTGAGTTTCTCGTCCCAGGCTCCATTCCAGATGCTGGAAAATAGCAGACCTGCCCACAGGGGGTATTTCATACACTACAGAATTTCTTGTTACATGACAATGTCATGAAAATGGAGCCAGGCAGAGAAGAGTGCTGTTATTACCATTGTACTGGGGATAGAATGGGGCCTGGAGCATGCCAAGCAAGAGCTTAGTCACTGGGCCAAAACTGAACTACAATTACATATAATTACATCAATTATAAACCACCTCAAAGTTCCAAATTTGGGTACTTTTTTTTTTTTTTTTGGTCTTTTGAGACAGGATTTCTCTGTGTAACAGCTCTGATTGTCCTGGAGCTCACTTTGTAGACCAGGCTAACCTCAAACTCACAGAGATCCACTCTGCCTCCCGAGTGCTGGGATTAAAGGTGGCAAATTAGCATCTTATACAGACAAAACTAAAATCGTCCTGCTAGAGTCATATCTGTTAACCTGCCAACATTTTTTCCCTAGAAACTTTTAACTCCTATGTCCTATATGCCTCTTCCTGGATCTATTTATAAATAACAATGTTTCTGAGTGCCACTGGGAAAGCGAAGCCGAGAATACAGGCAAATGCCTTTAGTCCCAGAACTTGCAAGGAAAAGGCAGGTGGATCTCTGTGAGTTGGAGGCTAGCCTGGACAACACAGAAAGTTCCAGGCTAGTCAGGGATGCATAGTGAATATCTCTCTCTCTCTCTCTCTCTCTCTCTCTCTCTCTCTCTCTCTCTCTCTCTCTCTGTGTGTGTGTGTGTGTGTGTGTGTGTGTGTGTGTTTTGAGACAAGGTTTCATTGTGTATCCTTGTCTTAGAAGTAGCTTTGTAGACCAGGCTGGCCTCACAGAGATCTGTTTGCTTCTGCCTCTCGAGTGCTGAGGTTAAAGGTGTGTGCCACCACTACTCAGCAAAACCCTGTCTCAAAAAAGAAAGAAAGGAAGACAGTCCTATCATGGAAGAATACCTTAAAAAATTAAGGCCTCCGTCTATACATCTTTCATGGTAAAATGGGCATTTGATTTCTTTGCCTGTTTTATTTTTAATCAGGTTGCTGTATTTTGGGTGTAAATCTTTGACTGTGTGGGTACTGGCAGAGCTGATGTATTTAGAAGACAGAAACAGAAGCTACTCAGTCACACCTGATAGACTGCACATCATGTTCATAGAAGTACGTCCCATAAAATAACTGAAACAGACATTCAACATAGTCACTGCTTATCTTTTATTTATTTATTTATTTATTTATTTATTTATTTATTTTTTTGGTTTTTCGAGACAGGGTTTCTCTGTGTAGCTTTGCGCCTTTCCTGGGACTCACTTGGTAGTCCAGGCTGGCCTCGAACTCACAGAGATCCGCCTGGCTCTGCCTCCCGAGTGCTGGGATTAAAGGCGTGCGCCACCACCGCCCGGCTTTTATTTATTTTTATTTTATGTGTTTTGCCTGCATGTGTATCTGTTTATCACATGTGTGCCTGGTCCCAGCAGAGGCAAGAAGAGGGCCTCAGGTCCCCTGGAACCCGAGTTACAGACCATGTGGGTGCTGGGGATTGAGCCCAGGTCCTCAGGAAAAGCAGCCAGCTCTGTTAACTGCTGGGCCATCTTTCCAGCCCCCATTCACTGTTCTTTTCCAAACTCACGTTTTATGGTGTCCTGTATTTTCTCTGGCAAACCTTCTCCTCAGAAAAGGTACCCTCTCAAGGTGTCGCTCTTCACTGTGTGAACATTTATTCTATAAACAGGAGGATAAAACTGTCAGGGCCAGAAATTCTAATGATGACAGAGGCTGGGGATGGAAAAAGAAACAAGTCTCTAGAGGTGGCCAGGTCTCCCTATGTGTAGGCCATAGGTATGTAGTGTGTGAGTGAATATGTGTGAGTGTATGTGTGTGAGCATACACTTATGTGTGTATAGGTGTACCAGTGTGTGCACATGCACATGCACACGTGTATGAGTGTGTGTGCTACAAGGTTTCTGAAGAGACAGAACGTGAGACAGTAGTATTTACTGCTGGACTCTTGGGATAGGATCGTATGAGGAAAAACCTCCCAGCAGGCTGTCATTTCAAACAGGGGCAATGCCTCCCAGTGGGAGGGGACTTGGGGGTCAAGGAGAAGATGCTTATGCATTTGGGGGAGGTTTTCCAGGTCAGAGAGCCCAGCTACAGGACCAGCAGATGTTGGGTGTGTAATGGACTGGAAACTGGTTGTGTGAAGTTTCGGGTTGCTACATCCCTGCTGAGAAGAGACTGACAGTTCAGAAGTTCAAGGCCATCTCTGGCTCATTGGCTTAGCACCAGCGGGGCCTCCCCAAGACCAGGGCATGACATTCACTGTTGGACTGTCTCTGTGGGGAGCAGATTCTTTAGGTCAGGCCACTCTAGCAGCCACGATGTCTGCCCTGGATCTAGAAATAAACGGGGTCAACACACTGAAACATGGCGGCTTTTTAAGAAAACATTTTAAAGAATTATTTTTTGCTTAGTGCATGTGTGCGTGACTGCATGTGGGTATGTGCAGGTGCCTGTGGCTCTGGTCTTGGATGTCCTGGAGTCACAGACAAGTGTGAGCTCCCTGTCATGGGTTCTGGGAACTGAGCTCAAGTCTAGAAGACCAAGTGTTCTTAACCATTGAGCCATTCTCCAGCGCCCCCAACTTGATGGATTTTAGAAAGCTCCTCACTTGTCATGTGCAGTCTGATAAGGGCCTGCTTGTGCTGTGGAATTTTGACAGTCTGTCCTGGGAGGCAGCCTATTTGGTGATAGGATATCTGTGCAAGGCCATGTCAGATCACATCAGAAAATGAGGAGCTCTGGAGGTCAGTTCTGTTACAGAACACCCCAGGTGGTACACGGGAAGCTGCCAGGCAGGTGATTAAACTAAATAATTAATGAGAGTGTGGTGGTTTGAATAAAATGGTGCCCATAGGCCCATGGGGAGTGGCATTATTGGAGGTGTGGCCTTGTTGGAGGAGGTGTGTCACTAGTGGGTCAGGCTTTGAAGTCTCAGATGCTCAAGCCAGGCCAGCGGTTTAGTCACTTCCTGCTGCCTGTGGATCCAGATGTAGAACTCTCAGCTACCTCTCCAGCACCATTTCTACCTGTATGCCACCATGCTCCCTGCCATGATGATAATGGACTAAACCTCTGAAACTTTAAGCCAACCCCAATTAAATGTTTTCCTTTATAAGAGTTGCCGTGGTCATGGTGTCTCTCTAGAGCAACAAAACACAAACTAAGACAGTGATGGCCCCGACTCTTCACCTGTGGTGGGGAAGGGCTCCTAGACCGCCATTCTTTTTTCCACTGTTGGTCCAGATGCAGGAAACTCCTGAATCCTTCCTCACTTTCTAACATGGCATGCTGAATGTGGGTGACTTGGCTCAGTTGTAGGCCTCTGACTGTTCTGAGGTCATCGAAGGTGGGCTGAGTTAAGCTACTGTCATGGGGTTAAACTGCTTTTCCAACAGCCGAGATCCCCACTTGCAGTGTGCTTGTCTGGGTGTCATCCCATAATAAGCTAGAAACATCTGCATGTAAAAGGATCATGGTAGCTGGGTGTAGTGGATAGACCTTTAATCCCAGCACTCCAGAGACAGAGGCAGGTGGATCTCTGTGAGCTCAAGGCCATCCTGGTCTACATAGTGAGTTCCAGGTCAGCCAGGGCTACATGGTAAGACCCTGTCTCATAGAAAAGGGGGTGGGGGAATCAAAGGTGAATACATCGACTCCTCCTGACCTCTTTATACCATTTAAATAACTCTTTTTGAGTTTACATTCTCTAGTGACCTTTTCCTCCTCCCACCAAAGTACCTTTCTCTTCATTCTGCTGTTTGTGGCCTCTCCCCCAATTCCCTTTATCTGTTCCCTAGACCAGCTTGTCCCCTTCCAGACCAGGAGACACCTGCTCTCCCAGCTGCTTCCTCAGCCCCAAACTGTGACCCTAGAGCTCTACCACTGCCCTGTCCCAAAGCCACGGAAAGCTGAAGCTAGGCAGTGAGGCCATGGGAAGAGCCACAGAGCTGAGACTGCCTTGTGTGGGCTCAGTGGGTAAGGGCTGGCTGAGCAAACAGATGCCACAATAACCTGCTGCTCTTTGTACCAGGAACCACCAGGAAGAGGAACTTCCGCTCTCAGATTGGTTTAACCCCAGGTAAGAGCAAAGACACGTGTCGCTTTGAGGCGACAGTTTCGGCACAACCATAGCTCTGCCAGGACAGCTGGAATTAGGAGTTTGTTTCCTCCATTCTGACACAAGCCCAGGAGAGCTCCCGGAAACAAGAAGTCCCGATGCTGTGGAGGAAGCTGGTGCCTTGGCCTGGGTTCACAGTTAACCTTCCTGCTTCTTCAGGGGAGGAGATCTGAGGCAGGTTCTTGCTTCTGCCCCTGTGGGACAGCCATGGCTGAGAGGACAGTGTTTCGAAGAGCAAGGGTGTGTTCACTAGGCATTGAGGTGTGGAGATGGAGAACCGGTCTGAAATCTTCCTCTTCTGCCTGGGGTTCATGGGTGCTGGTGCCTGACGGAGGGGAAGAGGTGGTAAGGTCGTGAGGTGGCTGGTGGCTGGACATGCATGATCACCCATATCACCTTGACTACATGTCTGCAACTGAATCCATCACTGGTGACTTAAACTCAGCAAACAGGTCCTGACGGTGGGTAAAACAGTCAGGTCTGAGGCTTACCCAGGTTTCCCTCAGGGTCATCTGAAAGCCAAAGAAAAAAACAACTACTGACCTTCCTAACTCCCTCTGCCCTTGCAGAACCAGGATGGTTAGCCATGAACTCAGGCCCAGTATGGTGTGGGCACCTCCATGATGAAGTGACCGTTTCTCTGTCTGTGTGTATCTTTCTTCCCCTTTCCTTCTTTGTGCATGTCGAGGCCAGAGTTCAGACCAAGTGTCTTCCTTGATCGCCCTCCACCTTGGATTTTGAGATGGGCCTCTCACTGAACCTTGAGTTCACTGATTGGCTAGACTGGCTGGCCAGTAAGCTTGAGGGATCCATCTTTTTCTGCCTCCCAGGGGTTAGGGTGATAAACAAGTGACACCACACCTATTGTTGTTTTGTTTTATGTGTGTGTGTGTGTGTGTGTGTGTGTGTGTGTGTGTGTGTGTGTGTGATGTGCTTTGTGCTACAGCAGCTTGGTAATCAACTTCCCCATGGGTGCTGGTTCTCGGTTGGCGCTTCATAAGCAAGGTGAAGGACCCTGAATGAAGTTTATACACGGGTATGTGTTTATCCACAGGACAGATTTCTAAAATGGAATCTTTGGATCGGACACTATGGTGTTTAAAAACTGGTGTAACATTGCTGTTTCCCTTTACTAATTGTACAAATCTATTTTCTTATTTACAGGGCACAAAATATTACCGACACTTTATTCTTGGTGAAATAGCTTGTTAAACTCTCTCAACCCAATCTGTGTCTCCATAGTTGTGATATGAACTCCTTTTAGTTACTGCTCATTTTTTGTGAGTTCCTTTGACATATGAGTATTTTGAGTGCACCTCGGATGCACAGAGTTAGGTTAGCCCTTGTCCACAGTCATGGCAACCCTTAGGATTGTCCCCCACAACTCCACTCATATCATTTGTTAGTGTGTGTACACGTGTTCATGTGTGTGCTGGCGTACATGCGTGCTCATGTGTCTAGAGGCTGGAGGGCAACTTGAGTGTTGTTCTCAGGTCTCTCACAGAACCCAGAGCCTGTGATTTGGCTGACTTGGCTGGACTACCTAGCTTTCCGGCTCCAGGGCTCCTCCTGGCTACCTTCCTTGCTCTGGGACTACAAGCATGCACAACTGGGCTTCGCATGGGTACTGAAGGTTGAACTCTGGCCCTCACGTTTACGAGACTCATGCTTTACCCACAGAACCAGTTCCTAGCCCCTAATTTGCTTTAAAAAAAATGAGCGGGACGGTGGTGGCGCACACCTTTCATCCCAGCACTTGGGAGGCAGAGGCAGGCAGGTCTCTGTGAGTTTGAGGCCAGCCTGAGCTACAGAGTGAGGTTCAGGATATCCAGGGCTACACAGAGAAACTCTGTCTCCCAAACAAACAAGACAACAACAACAACAACAACAACAACAACAACAAAAATGAAATGAAAACTGCAATTTCCTATCACTGTGTCTGGCTTTTTGCCCTTCCGGTTCCCTTGACTTGCCCTCACCTCTAACATAATCACCATCCTGAGTCCCAAAGACCAATCACGTGACCCTGGTAGATTAGACTTTCTTTTCCCTTTTGGTGTAAATTTAATCTTATATCCAGAATATGGGTACATATTCAGAAAAAGCCCATTGTAGTGGTTTGTAACTTCATGCTTGTGGTATTCTGGATTCCTCGCCCAAAGTGATGTTAAGATTTCCGCAATTTCCTCATCGCTGTAGTAGGTTTTGTTGCCTGTGTCCAGGGTTGAAACAGCCAGTTAACCGCTGGCTATTCTGCCCAGGGCCCTGAGCGGTTCTGTCGTTGAACCCAAAGCTGCTGCGCCTCCTCACCTGGGTTCTGGATAGTGTTGAGTAAAACTGGAACCAAGGAGGTAGGGCAGGTGTTGGGCGCCACTCTGGCTGCCATAACTGGGTGGTTTAGGCAGAGGGACTTCCCTTTGCACTGAAAGCTTAGTTCACGGCCGGGCAACAGCAGGATCAGGATCCAGAGAGGCCTCTTCCTGGCTTGCAGATAGCTCTCACACTGCCCTGGTGTGGCCAAGACAGGAAGCAGAGCAAGCTACTCTCATCTCTCTTCACAAGGACTCAAAACCCACCCTCATAACTCAATGACTCATAAGGCCTCACCTCCAAATACCGTCATCTGCAAGGGTTAGGGCTTTGATATATGACTAGAGGGGTACAGTTTGTAGAGATAGCCTGCCAGGGCAGTGTCCTGTATAAATTCCCGAAGGTCTCTCTGTTCTTTTGCACCTGCCAGTAGCATGGGCGTGAAAACCATCTTTTGAGTGACGTCAGCAGAAATGAAGGTGTAAGGCTCTGTCCTCCACATAAGCCAATGAGAAAAATGGAAGAACAGAGTCCACTTTCCTGGGCCTGTGGGACGACAGTGATGTTTGGGGTATTAACTTAATGCCCTGGTCCCTGTGCCAAGCTCCTGCTCCACGATGGCCTTCAAGGACAACAGTCTTCATATGGGAGGGAGGACAAGAAGGAGGACACCCTCACAGCCTCAAGCTCAGCTTTCACTGCAAGGACAGGTGTTGGTTTAGCCACTACCAAAGGCGGGACAGTGAAGCAAATAATAGATGAGCAAAGGGTTCGAGAGGAAAAGCTGGTCTGTAACTATCCACGGGGGCTTTAGAAAGCTTGGCAAATATCCAACACTCATGACTGAAAACCAAGCATGTGGAGGGCTGTGAGTTCAGAAAAGACATTGAGCAAGTTCTGAGCCGCCACCTCTGGTTGGCACAGGCTCTGTGCAAGCAGGATGTGTGAGCTGAAGCAGAGTTCACTGCCTGAAGCATGGCCGTGTGACAGCGGCATGCCTCAGCTTGTGCACAGGGCCTCACAGCAGAATGGGTAATTTACTGAGCCCGAGCATTTATGGGAAATCACCCCATCAATTGTGAACTGTTAAGCTAACTAACAGAAGAAAAAACACCCGGATGGGAAGGAAAGCCTGATCTTTTGAGTTACCATCTAAATTATTAAAAAAAAAAAAAAATTAAAACATGCAAAGAAACAATTCTGTTGGTCCTCATAGGGGGAGGAGAAGAATCAGTGGACATCCCCGGAGGAGACTACCTTTTGACTGACAAGTTTTAATCAGTTCTAGTGTGCACAAAAGTGAAAGGAAGATGTGAAAACAAAGTCTACCAAACAGAGAACAGCAGTTAGGATACAGACACCATTACACAAAACAGCCAGAGTGGAAAGTACGCTAAATGAAAGAACAAATCCACAGAGGCCCTCAGCAGCAGGTGCCAGCAGACAGGAGAACCAGTGATCTCAGACACTCAGTGAACAAGATCAGCCCATGCAAAAACAGTGTGTTGGTAGAATTAGAAAAAAAAACCCCACATGATCATCTTATTATGTAGAAAAAACCATTTGATAAAGTCCAACACTTTTTAATAGTATAAACACCCAGTGCTCTAGGAGGGGAGGAATTTTCTTAGCCTGGCACACAGAAGGAAATACGGATAATGTGGACTTAATTGGAACTAAAAACATTGTAAACCGTATGAAGAAAAGAAGCCAGGGATACAAAGAGAAACCCTGTCAGGAAAAACAAAAACCAAAAGTGAAGAGACAATCTGCACTGTAGAAAAATGTTTTAAAGTTACACATCTGATAAAAACCTAGTATTCTGAATTAACAAGCAGCTCTTACTATTAACCAACAGAAAGCAGTAAAAATGGGCTAAAGATCTGGACACCATTTCTTCAAGGAAGATATGCTTATGCCCAAGAAAGACACAGAACACGCTTTATCAACATATCAGGGGAATGCAAATCAAAACCACATCGAGTTACCACTTCACACCAACAACATGGGAAGAGCACAGGCTGGATAGACTATAAAAGCTAGACAGTGAGAAGCATTAGGACATGGAGAAATTTGAATTTTCAGGTCCAACTGTGGCATTGTGGACCCACTTGTCAGCTGTAGACTTACGGTAGGACACAGCGATTCCACCTAGAGGTAGAACTGGGCCTAGAGACCCATCCCCAAGAGAATTAAAACATATTCACAGAAAATTAATCTGCGAATTTTCATGGGAGCCTCATCCCTACTGTATCTAGAGGGTAAGTTAACTCAAAGTCCCTCCGCTGATGGGTGAGCAGGCAAAGTGTGGTCTAGTGATCGGATGGGAGAGTTTTCAGCAATGTTTTCACATTCGGCAAATACAGAGACAGAAAGCATGTCAGTCACTGCCAGAGGGGGTAAGGGGGCAGGGAGCTGCTAACTGGTGCAGTGACGTGCCACAGTGTTACAGTGTTTCATTTTCGCTGGGACAGCTGTTGATAGCACTGTATTTTAAATACATATCTAAAATTATATGTACACACACACACACACACACACACACACACACACACACACACACACACCGGGGAGGTGAATGAAGGTACTTAGATACCCTGGAGCTGGAGTTACAGTAGATGGTGAGCAGCCTGATGTGGATGCTGGGAACTGAACTTGGATCTCAGCAAGCATCTTCTGTATTTCTACATACTTGTTGTTAATGCATAGACACAGGGTTAATGTTTAGGAACTAATCTGGTAAATTCTCTCTCTAATTCACGCATCAATTCTAGGTGATTTTTCTTCTTAGGATTTTCCAGGTAGATGATTAAGTATGGCTGATTGTATTATGATGAGTATTATTTTTCTCATTTCCAATGTGATGCCTTGATTTCCTTTTCTTGCCTTTACTGCAGCGGCCACGGCTTCTGCCGCTGTGTTGAAGAGCAGTGTGGGGCATTCTTGTCATGTTCTTGATCTTCGTGAGGAAGAAGCCAGCCTTTCACTATTAAACGTGTTAGCTGTAGGACTTTTATAGATTTTTTTTTTTAGACAGGGTCTCACTATGTAGTCTTGAAATGTATGCTAGCCTGAAAGCATACTATGTAGACCAAGCTACTCTCAGACTCATAGAGATCCACCTTTCTCTGTCTCCCCAAATTAAAGGTATACACCACCACACCCACAGGCCATGTAGATTTTTTTAAAAATCAAGATGAGGCAACCATTCCATCTTTTTCTGGAAGTTTCTTTTTAAAATTATGAACAGGTGTCAGGCTCTATAATGTTCCTGTGTTGAATAATTTGGGAGTGTGATTTTTCTTTAGCTTCTGATACTGTGACTTACATTAATTTTTAAATGCCTTGCCTTCTTGGCATGTCCTAATCCTTCTATTTCCTCGGTATTGAATGCAAGTCTAATCTATCTCACTCTTGTTGGATGACACAGACAACTTAAACCATGTGTTTAGAACACCACAGGGTACACAGAGCGAGAAAGGGAGCAGTGAGGTCAGGGATGGAAGCCAGGATCCTGCCTACAGTACTGGCTTCAGGCAAAACCAAGAGTATGACAGGGTTCTGACCCTGGGCTGTCTGTTTTTTTTTTTTTTTTTTTTAAATTGGTTAAGCTGTAACCAGCTCTCAAGATAAATAGTCCCAGACTTAGGAGGAGAACACAAGGTCTGAGGCTAGACCAGCTGGGGGCATTGGGGCTCTTCCGGCTCAGCCACTTGCTAGTTGTGTACCCATGTGAAGAATAGGAAGAAAACTAGCGCTCACCTGAGGAGGGGCATTGCCAGGGTCAGGTGAGTAAACTAGAGTTTATCACGTCTGATTGGCATCTAGTCAGTACCACCGCAGGGTTAGCATCTGCCATTGGGTGCCCATCACTGCTGCCATGCAATGGTACCCAACATGTGGCTACTCTTTGGCTTTCCACACAGTGGCTTGTGTTGGCTTTCGACTGTTGAACCATACTGTCATATTTTATTTCTGCTTTTGTGTGTCCCATAGGAGACGTATGGATGTCATCACCACCACAGACTGGCTGGCCCCAGTCATATGGGAAGGCACCTTTGACAGAGAGACCCTGGAGAAATATTACAGAAAGCAGAACACCACCGTGGGCTTGGCTGTGTTTGCTGTTGGCAGGTAGATGCTGCGAAGGTAGATGCCTCTTCTACTTTGGGAAATGTGGTTCAGCATCCATAGATGTTTTGCCCCCAAAGAGCTTCATGTCCTCTTTTGTGATCACTACTGCTGAGCATACCAGATAGAATTGGCTCTGATTAGTCCCTGGACCAAGGCTGAATCCATAAGGCCACTTGGGAGTTCTTAACCAATGCCCCACTCAGCTCTGACTCAGTAGTTCTAAAATTCCATGGCCATTGTCAGGCCTATGGACTTATTAACCAGCTTGGAGCTTCAGACCCAACATCTCTACCCTGACCTATTGGAGTTTTTTTAGTATCAAGGACACCTCTCTTATCAGCACATTCAAGGGCACCCATTCCATTTAGAGACCTAAGTTTCTTGTTCTGTGTGTTCCCAGTCTCACTGACCAGTACCTGGACCCGTTCTTGCAATCGGCCAGCAAGTTCTTCATGCCTGGCTATAGGGTGATCTTCTATGTCATGGTGGATAGGCACCTGCAGCTACCGGAAATGGACTACAACCCTCTGCAATCCTTTCAAATACACGTGATAGGTGAGGAGAGGTGGTGGAACAACTTTGACCTCATGCGCATGAAGATCTTGGCTGAGCACATCCAGAAGCACATTAAATATGAGGTGGACTTCCTCTTCATCATGAGTGCCAACCTGGTCTTCCAGAATGAGTTTGGGGTGGAGACCCTGAGCACGTCTGTAGCCCAGCTCCATGCTTGGTGGTATTTCTGGAAGACAAAGGATCTTCCCTATGAGAGGAGACCTACGTCAGCAGCCTACATTCCCTTTGGACTGGGGGACTTTTATTACGCTGACACCATTATAGGTGGAGTGCCCTTTCAGGTTCTGGACTTCACTCAGGAATACTTGAAAAGTGTTGTTTGGGATGCAGAAAACGGACTTAACAGCACCTATGAAAGATACCTCAACAAATATTTTTTCCTCAACAAACCTACCAAGCTTCTATCCCCAGAGTACAGTTGGGACCCCACCTTCAACGTCCCTCGGCAAGTGTGGTACATTAAGATTGCTCAGTACCCCACAGACAGCTAATGATGTACCAGGGTTTATGGGCTAAAGAATAAACCACAGTAGTAGTTCCTCATAGACAGAGGATGTCTTTTTAAAAACCCACACTTGAGAGGCCTGATAATGTATACTCTATCCAAATCAATTATTCTTTCTTGCAATTTTGAATCAACCAATTTGACTGAAACTAGAGACGAATAAAAAGGTGATATTTCATGTCCATACACAAACTAGTGTTAGCTGTGCTGTAGGCAACATGAAGTTATTGAGACACGGAGCATATTTTATTTAAATGGGGGAAGACTTTAGTTTACAAATAAAAATCTTTTCACAAAATAAAAAAATGCTTTAATATTCATCTATAGAAGAAAAAATAATAAATGTCCATCCACTCAGTTGTCAAGTATGTAGTGTGTTGTTGAGATGCTGTGACAAGCTCCTCCTCCCACAGTCCCAGTCTGTCCAGAATGTGGTGGGACCTGGATGAATCGGAAGCATGCCCAGTACATGCAGTTACAGAGAAGGGTTTAAGCTAATTTGTGTGTGCATGTATGTGCATGCACGTTCCTGTGTATATGCAGGTATTTGTGTGTGCATGTATGTGCATGCACGTTCCTGTGTATATGCAGGTATTTGTGTGTGCATGTATGTGCATGCATGTTCCTGTGTATATGCAGGTATTTGTGTGTGCATGTATGTGCATGCATGTTCCTGTGTATATGCAGGTATTTGTGTGTGCATGTATGTGCAGGTACGCATGCACGTATATGAGGGCCAGAGAACAACCTTTGGTGTCATTTTCAGGATCCACCCACTTTGTGTTTTGAGACAGGGTCTCTGACTTCACCTAGAACTTGCCAAGTGGGTTAGCTTGGCTGGCCAGTGAGCCCCAGAAATCCACCTGCCTCTCCTTCCTCAGTGCTGGGATTAGAAGTGTGCACCACCATGCCCAGCTGTTTTACATGTGTTTTGGGGATCAAATTCAAATCCTCTATTCTGTGTGGAAAGCACTTTACCAAGTAAGACATTTTAAAAGCTGTGCTATATTTCGCTTTTTTGGAGGAGAAGTGGGATTTAAAATATTTTACTTTATTTTTGATCTAATATGTGGAGAGGTAATGTGTACATGAGTGAGGGGGCCAGCAGAGTTAAGAGGTGGTGGATCCCCTGGAGCTAGAGTTCCAGACACTTGTGAGCCATCTGATGTGGGTGCTGGGAATTGAACTCAGGTCCTCTGGAAGAGCAGCGGTTGTTCTTAACCACTGAGCCATCTCTCCACCCCTTGTCTTTTTTGCAAACAAGTAAGTTCTCATTACTTGCCAAATCTGGCCCTAAACTTGCCCTCCTTCTGCCTCATCCTCCTACGAGCTGGGATTACAGGGATACACCCTAGGCCTGGCTTATTTTATGTTCACCGAGCTCCTCTGTAAGGGCACTATGCCAAGATGACAAGAAACCACAGCGGTGCCCTTTGCAGCCTGTGCCCAGTCATTGGGGTGAACAGCGTCTGCAGCACTGATCTTGCATACTCCAGAGTGCTTAGGAAGTGCAAGGAAATCAGGGCTAGCCAGATCCTGAGAAGCCAGGGAGCCACTGCTTCCAGGATGG
This sequence comes from Peromyscus eremicus, assembly GCF_949786415.1. Taxonomy (NCBI): domain Eukaryota; kingdom Metazoa; phylum Chordata; class Mammalia; order Rodentia; family Cricetidae; genus Peromyscus; species Peromyscus eremicus. The sequence continues at coordinate 15,182,578 of NC_081419.1, read as the reverse complement.
GTGGTGTGGTGAACCCAGACTTCAGCCTCTAGGATGGACAACGAATTCCTGTGGTCTACACCCCAGCTCCTTAAAAGGCTAAATGCCTGAGTTAGCAACAGTGAAAGACTTCTGGAGATGCCATGACCAGGAAATCAAATCCAAACACAGAAGGATAGGTTTGTTGTGTCGTGTGACTCCACCGCAGCCTTGGTTCTGAACACACGTGTACTCTTTGCACTATGCGTGCCCTTACACCATACCACACTGGTAAACTATGCCTGAACCAGCTCAGATTCCAGACCATCACATATTATGAACTGCAGGGGGGTTGGAGTACATGCAAAATCTTCTACTCTTAAAGAAACAGAATTTCAGAAAACACTTTCTGTATTTTTCTACATTTTTCAACATGAAGTATCAAAATGGTATATCTTTTGAGAACTGTACCTTAAAATGTTTGACTTTTAAAATTACTCTGTGAGTTGCTGACTTGAATTTTTTTCATTGCAAAAATGGTTTCCTTTTTTTGAATGTCAAATACTTTTTCTGTTTGTTTTTGCTTTTATTTTTTTTAAGAAAATGTTTTCATTCATTTTATATACCAATCAAAGATCCCCCTCTTCCCTCCTCCCACCTTCCCAACCTCCCCCTCCCAACTCACCCCCCACTTCCCCCAACAAGAAGACAAGGCCTCCCATGGGGAGGCACATCCAGTAGAGGCAAGTCCAAGCCCTTCCCCCTGCTCAAGGCTACATGAGGTATCCCATCATAGGTAGTGGGCTCCAAAAAGTCTCCTCATGCACCAAGGATGGATTCTAACCCCACCGCCAGGGGCCCCCCAAGCAGATCAAGCTACACAACTGTCTCACCATACAGAGGGCCTAGTCCAGTCCCATGCAGTCTCCACAGCCATTGATCAACTTTCATGAGTTCCTCCTAGTTTGGTTTGGTCATCTCTGCAGGTTTCCTCATCATGATCCAACTTGCTCATAGAATCTCTCTTTTCTCTCTTTGACTGGACTCCTGGAGCTCTGCCTGGTGTTTGGTTGTGGATCTCTGCATCTGCTTCCATCAGTCTTTGGAGAAAAGCTCTGTGATGACAGTTAGGGTATTCACTGGTCTATCACTGGGGCAAGCCAGTTCAGTTCAGGCACCCTCTCCACTATTTCTAATAGTCCAAGCTGGGTCATCCTTGGGGATTCCTGGCAACTTCCCTAGCACTGGGTTTCTCTCTATCCCCATGATATCTCCCTCTATCATGGTATCTCTTTCATTGCTTTTCCCCTCCATCCCTGTTCCAGCTCAACCATCCCAATCCCTTATGCTCTCATCCCCTATCCCCTAACCTCCATTGCCCACCCCTCATCCCCAGTTTACTCATGGAGATCTCATCTATTTTCCCTTCCCAGGGTGATCCATGCATCCCTCTTTGTGTCTCCCTTGTTAGCTAGCTTCTCTGGAGTTGTGGATTGTTGTCTGATTATCCTTTGCTTTACATCTAGTATCCACTTATGAGTGGATACATGCCATGTTTGTCCTTCTGAGTCTGGGTTACCTCACTCAGGATGATATTTTCTAGTTCCATCCATTTGCCTGCAAACTTCATATCATTGTTTTTCTCTGCTGAATAGTACTCCATTGTGTATATGTATCACATTTTCTTAATCTATTCTTCAGTCAAGGGGCATCTAGGTTGTTTCCAGGTTCTGGCTATTATGAATAATGCTGCTATGAATATAGTTGAGCATGTGTCCTTGTGGTATGATTGAGCATTCTTTGGGTATATGCCCAAGAGTGGTATGGCTGGGTCTCAAGGTAAATTGATTCCCAATTTTCTGAGAAACCGCCATACTGATTTTCAAAGTGGCTGTACCAGTTTGCACTCCCACCAGCAGTGGAGGAGTGTTCCCCTTGCTCCACATCCTCTCCAGCATAGACTGTCGTTAGTGTTTTTGATCTTAGCCATTCTGACAGATGTAAAATAGTATCTCAGAGTCATTTTGATTTGCATCTCCTTGATGACTAAGGATGCTGAACAATTCCTTAAATGTCTTTCAGCCATTTGAAATTCTTCCTTTGAGAATTCTCTGTTTAGCTCTGTAGCCCATTTTTTAATTGGATTGTTTGTTATTTTGATGTCTAATTTTTTAATTCTTTATATATTTATAAATCAGCCCTCTGTCAAATGTGGGGTTGGTGAAGATCTCTTTCCTTTCTGTAGGCTGTTGTTTTGTCTTATTTACCAAGTCCTTTGCCTTATAGAAGCTTCTCAGTTTCAGGAGGTCCCATTTATTATTTATTGTTTTCAGTGTCTGTGCTGCTGGTATTATATTTAGGAAGTAGTCTCCTGTGCCAATGTGTTAAAGATTATTTCCTACTTTCTCATCTATCACGTTCAGTGTAACTGGTTTTATATTGAGGTCTTTGATCCACTTGGACTTGAGTTTTGTGCATGGCGATAGATATGAATCTATTTGCAATCTTCTATACGTTGACGTCCAGTTATGCTCATGGCTTAATATCCCATCATTCCTGTGTGCTTATGGCTTGGAATCCCATCTGGTTCTGTTGGTCTCTCTTCTGTTCTGAGCTGATGCCACGTTATTCTCAGCCTCCTCTCTCTACATTATGGCAAAAGGGTGGATCTCTATGCACTGCTTTTCTTTTTAAAACTTTTCAAAATTTTTATACCTCCCTGGAAACTTCAGATTCATTTTGCCATTTAGGAAGAATTCCTTCCTAGAACTGTTGTAGGATAAGGTTCTCTGAGCAAAACAGCAGCCATCTTCATCAGATCAGCTGCTACTGGCAAGGGTCCATCACAGTTGGCCTTGTTGACTATTGACATTTCCTCATAGAAGGGGATTTGTACCCAAATTCTGTCCTGATTGTATGTCCTCAGGGTCTTGAGAGTTGCTAGAGTGTATAGGAGGGGTAGTTAATTGAGAGGACCTCCATTTATGAAGCTATGGGAAGCCATCATCCATACTGGGTAAAGACTTTCCAGGGCAGCTGCTTTGGGGTCACCCAGGCTTCTGTAAGTAAGCCAAATAAACTCACCAGTTCCCCAGGCTGAACTTAGGTTTGCCACTGGTACCCTGTGAGGAGCGGGTAGATCAGTCTCCCTCAGAGAGGAGTGCTTACAACCAGACATTGAATTCCTTTGTGTGTAGAGTAACTTGGGGCTTATTAAATCTTTATCATATTGTGAGAAATAAGCCGTTATGGCCCAGTTTCAGTATGCTTAGAGCTCATGAGAGTTACAGATAAAAGGAAGCTCTTGGCCCCTCTCCCTTCCAGCTAGTAGCTGGCGCTTGTCTCAGAGAGCTGGGAAGTTGCAGGCAGCCTGCTGCATGACTGAGTTCACAATCAGAAAAGGGGGCAGCCTCGAGCCCTGCGGTATTCATTAGATAAGATTTGTGTCCTGAGCCAATAGGATTGGGAATTTGGGAAGGAGTGAGGGTATTCCAAAGGAGTGTGACAAGAGCGCCAGTCTATGGGTAAAGAGGGCAGGGTTTATCTTGATGAGAGACTTTAAAACATTTCCTCAGGCTGGAGAGATGGCTCAATGCTTAAGATTACTTGCTGCTCTTGCAGAGGACCTGAGTTCAACTCAGGACCCATGTTGGGAGATCACAACCATCTGTTCTATAGCTCCAGCTCTAGGGGATCTGAAACTCTCTTCTGGATTCCTATGGTACTGCTCACTCTCTCTCTCTCTCCTTCCCTCTCTATCCTTCCCTCTCTCCCTCTCCTTCTCTCTCTCTCTCTCTCTCTCTCTCTCTCTCTCTCTCTCTCTCACACACACACACACACACACACACACACACTTCAAACACACACACACAAAAAAAACCCACCCAGAAATAAAAGCAAAACAAACCACTGTCCCCTGCCACATCAGCATGTCAGCTGTGAGGTTTGGTAAGAATGGTCCCCAGGGCTTGTATACATAAATGCTTAGTCACTAGGGAGTGGAACTGCTTGAAAGGATTAGGAGGATTAGGAGGCGTGGCCTTGTTGAAGGAAGTATGTCACTGGGTGGGCTTTGAGATTTCAAAAGCCTACACCAGGCCCAGCTTCTCTCTCTGCCTCTCTCTCCTTGAGGATTAGGATGTAGCTCTCAGCTACTATACCAGTGCCGTCCGTGCCTGACTGATTCCCATCATGATGAAAATGGACTAAGCCTCTGAAACTGTAATCAAGCCTCAAATGCTCTCTTTTACAGCAGTTGACTTGGTCATGGTGTCTTTTCACAGCGATAGAACAGTGACTAAGACACCAGCTATGCCCTTTTGACCCCATTCTCCATGTTGGAGTTCCCTTTTACATAACAGTATATTAAAATAACTGCTCACTTCCACCAGTCTCTTTATTTATTACAGAGTGAGGGACACGTTTCCAAAAACATTGAAGGTTACACAGCAATGTCACATCTCTATGTATTCAAGTTACTTTTTTTGCCTGCAACCAAAGATGGATAGAAGCCAGACCCTGAGCATGCTGGGCAAGCACCCTGTCACTGAGCCACTCTTCATCCCCTAAGTAAATTTTCTGTGCCCAAGGATGGGGCATTTTCTGTAAGAACACCTAGATTTGCTCACTTTCTTTTAAGTTCATAGCTCTTAAGCCTCCAGGGAGCCTTGGGGGTCTCTTTGTGTTGTTCGATGGAACTTGGTTACCACCGAGAGGAAGGGGATGGGGGAGGACCAGGCAGGCAGGGGTCCAGGCTCCAGGCCCCTAGGGGCGGCACAGGGGCTTCCTGAGCTGCTGGCCATGGTGAGAAGGGGAGCTGAAGCAGCAGAGGGTGAAGGGGCCCAAGTGGGAGGAAGCCTCAAGCAGTGGCCTCATCTAGGCCCTGATGTGGAGGACACTGGTCTGTGGAGAGGAAGAGAAAGGGTCTCCACTTGATTGCCTTCAAATCAGTCAGTCAAGAAACCAATCACAAAAAGAAAATGTTGAGTCCTCAAGACTGCCCTGCCTCCTGCCCTTCAGCCCCCATGATGGCCACATCCTACCATAGCCTGTGTGCTCTGGTAGAAGCTCATCCCTCCCCGCACCCCACATCCTCAGCATGTTCTCCCTTCCAGGGAGCCTTGGGTTTCTCTTAGGACACCCTTCCTGGCCTCTGCACATGCAAGGAGGCCCCCACAGCCTCTGTTCCTGACGAATGGCTCCATCACAGCCTTGTTCGTCCTCTGCCGATGTCTTCTCAGGTGTGACCTGAATCTGTCTTGTTCCACAGACATGGTTGTGTGTTTGTTGATCAATTAAATGATACCCTGAGTGATGGTGCAAAAGGGCTGGGTGCTGGTGTCAGGAGACTCCGAGATCTAGACCGCACCCAGGCCTTCTTCCTGATTGTGCCTCTTTCCCTTACTCTGGACTATCTCTGAGCCACATCCATGGCATAGAGTCAGTAAGCACCCTCATCACTGTGTCTCAAGGTACCACCTGAAGCCTGGCAGGAGAAGCATCTAGTACAGGTGTGGCCAGAAGAGCAACGTCATGAAGGCTGTTCTTGTGTTGTTATTGCACAATGGAGTGGATAAGAAAGGGAAGCACTCCTTAAACAGCTGTGGAGCAGCTGGAGGACAGCTCTTACCGGCTATGTTGAAGATGGGGGCCTTTTGAAGGTGAAATTTCTCTACAAACACCAGATATTTCCCCAGCCATGTAGGGTCCTTAAGCATTCTTCTCGCTGAAATTAGATGGTTGGCAGTGAGGATGAAGCTCTCTGAGCTCTCAGTTCTCCTGGATAAACAAGGAGGGAGCAGAGCCCCAGCGGGGTACAGAGACCCTGACCAGCAGCTGCCTGACACTGGTCTCCTGAGCTGCAGGGTGTAGGTTGGGGTTGGTCGGATCACAGCGCCACCTCCCGGGTTACCTCCCAGACCCAGCATCTCCCTCTCCCAGTGATCACAACAGTCCCTTTGCTGTCTCTTCTAAAAGCATGTCTAGGGCAACCAATGTGACCCAGTTGGTGGAGCACATGCCCAGTATGCAGAAGCCGTGAGGCCTATCCCCAACACAGAAAAAAGGAAAGGGGCGGGGACAGGGACAGGTCTGATTCTAGCAGTCTAATGCCCTTCTAATAAACAACTGAGGCCTGCGTCCTCCGCCTGAAGAAGACCCCAGAGAGCCCCAACCTCCCACCTACGTTCACACTGTGTTGTCCCCCCTCCTCCCCGCTGTCCCCACCACCCCGATCCTTCTCAGAGCTCAAGGCTCTTGGCTACCTTCAGTGTCACCCAAGATGCAACAGCTGCTTGACACCCCCTCATAAACCCCTCAGGCCCTTCTCCCCTGATACTTTCCTTTTGGGAAACCTGAGAGGACCCAGTTGCTACTAACCCCAGGACAGCACCAGGCTGTAGCAGACACTCGAGTGGGCAGAATAAGAGAGTGAATGAGTAAGTGAATGAATGCGTGAAAAAGTATATGATACCTGTGTGGAGGAATGTCTGGTTGCAGCTTTGAGCCGCCACACCCTCACAACAGGCATCATGAAACTCCCCTTTCCGACAGAAAGTCTCTGGTCAGACTACGGAGTGACCAACACCTACCCAGAAGACCCAGACACAGCAGCTGGCACTGGGGAGAGCCATCACCTACCCAGAAGTGCCCACAGGTTGATGACTTCGTTGTCCTCCAAGCGTACATAAAGAATGAGGTGGTTGTAGTCGGTGCTGACGAAATGGACATGCATGCTGCCCTCCTCAACTGTGGAGAACCAGGTGCGACACAAAATGCCTCTGCCCTTTGTCCCCAGAACTCCACCTCCCCACAGAGAATGCTACTGAGAGGGTGGGTAGCCTGCCCAAAGCTGGTAGCTCCTCCAGATGTTGGGCTCTGTGAAGGGTATCTGGACTCCCCACCTGGACCTCCCTCATCAGCATAGCACCCAGGTTCCCCATGAAGTACTCACAGATTCCCTGGTACTGGCCCGGGAGCCCCGTTGGGTGGACAGTAACATTCAGTCCTGTGCATATTCCTTCTCCTCTAGAAAGAAGGGGCATTTCTAGACACTTGTGCCAGAGAGTGTGGCTGGCTCAGGGCACAGAGAAACATTGGAGGTGACCCTGGTGGAGAGCGCTGAAGTCCTCCCCAATTCCCAGTTCCCAGTGTTTGGGAGCAACCTTCATTAGGGTTAGACAGATGGAGAGAGAGGGTGGTAGCCCCAGGTGCTGGCCCCTGGAAGTGGTGGAAAGGGGTACGACTCATAGTGGGTGGATGATAATCCTATTCATCATGGATGAAACCAGGCTTCCAGAAGAGGTTGAGGCCAGACTGCCCTCTGAGAATTGGGTCTTGGGATCACGACCCTGACTTGTTTGTCTCTGGCTGTTCTTATTCTATACAGACAAAGCTCGTGTCTCATGGGGCCCGACCTGGTCTTGGACTCATTATATAGCTAAGGATGACCTTAAACTCCTGGTCATCCTGCTTCTACATCACAAATGCTGGGGTTAAAGATCTGTGCCACTAAGCTCAGGAAACTTCACCACTTTTAAATAACAAGGACTGCACATTCTAGAACCAGACTTGGAATTCCCTCCATGGCCACAGTCTGGACCACATGGTCTGCATCTTGGAGGGCATGTCAGTCAGGCCTGGCAGCTGACTGCTGTGGAATGGTCTGTATGTCAAGTGTGTTGCTGATTGGTCAGTAAATAAATCACTGATTGGCCATTGGCTAGGCAGGAAGTATAGGCGGGACAAGGAAAAGAATTCTGGGAAGTGGAAGGCTGAGTCGGGGAGAGACACTGCGAGCCGCCATCAGGACAAGGAAGATGTAAGGTACCAGTAAGCCATGAGCCATGTGGCAAAGTAAAGATTAATAGAAATGGGCTAAATATAAGAGTAAGAGCTAGACAATAACAGGCCTGAGCTAATGGCCAAGCAGTTTAAATAATGTAAGAGTCTGTGTGTTTATTTTATAAGTGGGCTCTGGGACTGGCGGGACTTGGTGGCGGGAGCTGGAGAGAAATTCTCCAGCAACAGCTGACTATGTGCCTTTTCTGCCAACTCTTTCTCCTAAGCCTTGGGGTTTGCAAGCTATAGCCTTCAGCCTGGCACAGTACCACGGTCCCTCTGGCCACCCATGCTAATCCCTCACGGCTCTGGGCAAGAGATAAGAGTTACATTACCACAGGTACTCACTTCTCAAACAGCACAAAGTTCACATCCCCACTGTCTCTGGTCCCAATGGAGTGGAGAGAAAGTCTCAGGGGGTCAGTGGGCAAGACCAGGTCCCTGATGCTAGTGGCCAGCTGGATGGTAAGCCAACGTCCTTCCACCTGTGGGAGCGTGGGCATGGGGACCAGAGAGATGGCTAGTATTGAGCTTCTGATCTTAATGTACAAATGATAAAGCTCTAAGCCTAGTCAGTAGATGGCACACATGCCCAGGATGTACACTGGCCAACCACACGCCCCAATATCAGTGAACTTCTAGGGGTCCTGGGTCAGAGTATAAGCTGTGACTTCCTACTTGGAAATATTTGCTTCCATCCTCTTCCAGCTTTCCTTCCCTCTCTGTCCTCTTCCCCAATGCCTGCCTCTCTTCCCTAGTGCCCCCCTCATCCATCCCTATCTCTTGTCTGAGCTCTGCTCCCCCGAGTCATCATGGCTTGGAACCCCTCCCACTAACCCTCCCAGCCTGTACTACCCACTGTCCCCACATCTGATTCTGGGCACCAAGACCCAGAGATGGACAGGTGGAGGCAGGAGACCAGGATACACTTTGTGATCCATGTCACCCTAGTGGGGACCTGTCATCTCGGCTCTGGCTCTGTTTCCACAGCCAAGGCTCTACACCCTCCGAGTCTCCTCTTGGACCATCAGCTTCAATTACCCGAGTTAATGAATGGTCCTAGAAAGTCGGGCTACCTAAGCACACTCGCAGTGTGACGCTGTACCCAGTCCTTATCCCAGCACTGAGTCTGGGCCAGGCCATGACGCTTACCTTATGTGAATCAAAGTCTGGCTGCACTGGCACCTCTTCCAGATTCTTCTGGGCCAGGTTTATGTTGAAAGCCAAGAACAGCAGCCACCCCCTCACCAATGTCATGGCACCTGGGGTCAAGAGCAGCAGGTCCCAGTAGCTCCCCGTCTCTGAGAACATCCTAAGTAGCCCACTTCTCCTAAGCAGTTGCTGACCCGCCTTGCTGTCCCCCGAGCCCTGCACACTCCAGGCTTCCCTAGGACTGAACCAGAGCTCGGTGCCACTCAAGTCAGTGAGGCCGAAACACGGTGAGCCTGTTGGGGCGGCTTAACCACATTGCAAGTCTGTCCTAGGAGTCCAGGGAGAGACTGGTGGTTAGGCTACAGAAGACCATAGGCGTGTCTGTTACTCCCTCAGGGTGTAGCCCCTTGTTCCTAGGTCCGCCATCTTCCTGGTGTGTCCATCCACAAGAGCGTGAGTGGAAGGACTCTCCTGCTCACCTCACACCTCACACTTCCCTGAGTGTGACAGGAGCACAGGTACACACAGATAGTCTCCCTGGACAGCACTTGAGGAGTGTGAGTGCCCTGCCAGTGTGGGCTGTTACTGTACCTGTTTATTATGGACGTCTCTCACCAAACGCTCTCTTCCAGCCTCATGGCCACTCTGCCCCATGGATCCAGGACAGTGTGGGGCAACCACTTTTCTAGTGCCTTGCTTTGCTGTAGAGTCAGACCCCGGGTTAGCTCATGCCAAATGTGAACCCTTCCTCTGCACTGTCTCCTTCCCGGGCCTTGACCCAGGCCTTGACCTCTTTTGTTCTGCAGGGACCTGGCTCAGGGACACTCTAGAGAACTCAGCACAGGAGCCAGCTCCATCTTTGGGTTTGGTGCAGGAATAGCTTGTCACTGGGTAACCAGAGGTCCAGCTTCCCACTGGCGTTGAGTTAGCTGACATCAGCCAGGCACTTGCCTGCTCCTTAACTTCATGATTAAGTTGAGTTACAGCCAATGATTTCTAAGGCAGGAAACAATCAGTTGTTGGGGAAGGTCAGCCAGGGAGGGCCTGGCCTACCCTGCATGATCTTTCTGTCTATGCATAGCTCCCTTGGGTGAGGTCCTAGCCTCCACTCCTAGTCACAGACACAATGACTCAGGACTTGAGAGACCTCATGACGTGTCCTTCATATCCTAGAGGACAAAAATCCCTGCACATGCTGACCTGGCCTTGGCAATTCCTATAGCTGGTCCAGGTTCTGGGAAAGGAGGGTGGGCATGGACTCTAGGAAGGTGGCAATGCCAACTCCTCCCTCTCCTTGGGCCATTCAGGTTTACCTGCTCCAGAACTTCCTGAGACGCTCAGAGCCCAGCTGCTGCCCTGGGCATGATATTTCTACCTGGGGACACCATCCTTGCCCCACTCTGTCAGAAACTAGGTGGATACCACTCCTCCCTGAGGGAGGTCCCTGTGGCCTTTGGGTACAGATGAGAAGGAATCAGAGGCCATGAGCAGATGCTGAGTTCATTTATTACATGGGGAAGGGTGGGTCGGAGTTGACAGACAATCAGGAGTTGATGATCAAAAGTATCAAGAGAGGAAGGCCATGGACAATGCTGACTCTTGGGTGGCACAGACCTGGACCTGGGGAAGGCAGATGCCCTGTGGCTGATCTCAGGAACTGCCATAGCCTAGGGAAACACAAGGCTCCAGGTCAGTGTCCTGAAGTTTCTCTCTGTCCCTTCCTCTCAGGGCCCAGCCTCCTCCCCCCATCACCCTGCTGTCCCTATCTCCTGGGCCTTGCACACCCAGGGGAGCAACATGATTGACCAAGCTCTCCATCAGGGCCATATTCCTCCAAGTTCATCAAGCCCTGAGCCCTTGTCCCCACCTTGGGGTGTGATTCCTAGGGCCATGGTTTTAAGGGACATATGGAGTCTCTCCACACTTTGTGCTGCTATGGTGGACATGGATTAACAAGGCTCACTCTGCGCTCTTCGGGATGTGAAGAGGCAGTCTGGGAAGCTAGGAGACAGAATTGAGGGAAGAGCCTGGATCCAGGAGGCCTCTAGGAAGGGGAGTGCTGCTTTGCTCAGCAAAGCCCTGCAAGGGTGTGTGCAGAGCAGGGGTTTCAAACAAAGCACTGAGTGACCATGACAGGCATAGAAGTGGTCAGGAATATAGTGTGTGCAGAGGTATGCATGCATGCACACACACAAGATGTGTGCCGGGGTACATGTACATGCACCCCAGAACCCTGGAGAGAGCCTGAGTCTTCCTGAGCCCACCTGGTCTTCTAATTCAGGCTGTGCCCTGGGTGCAGCATCCTTCACAAACCCTGGCTGCTATATTCTAGGGTTATACTTTGCAGGATGTTCCCTGGAAAAGTCTAGCTGCCAGAATATGGGTGATGAAGACAGGAAGGAGTCTAATCACCTACAGACCTCAGGAGCGACATCTTGTTGTGGACCAAAGAGGAAGCAGAGGTCAGAGTTCCTCATGTGAGTTCCCTTCTCTCTCCAATGCCTCCTCTTCAGATCAGCCCTAGCTTGGCTGAGCCCCAGACAGACATCTCATCAGCCATCCCCTTAATATGTCCTACAGCATAGATTTCCAAAGGAGTCACAGTCATCACAGCCACTGTGCCTGGGGTCCCACAGAGAAGTTGTAGGAAGGGAGGCTTACGTTTGAAGAAAACATCCACAATGTTGCTTGGTAAAATGCCTCTTCTGGCTGTTTGCCTCCTATAGTGCACCATCCCAAGCTTGCCTGCTTCCCGAGTCCTGCCTGCAGCCAGCAGAATTGAAAGCATAGTTGAGCAAAGAGACCCGTAGGGGGGGTGCTTGGGGTAGGGAGAGCAGCTCCACCCCCTAGTCTCCCCACCCTCCCCACCCTCCCTCCCCGCCTCTCCAGTTAGGGCTCCTGTTATTCCCTGCAGTCTTGAGGCTGTAAGTGGGAACAGCACACACCATGGAGCTCCACCACGATGAGGGGATTTCCGTCCCTCTGGTTTTCCAAGTCCATGATGGTAAATTTCTCAGTAACAGCCACAAAAGTCAGATAGTTTTTGCCATGGTCTATGACAAGAAACCAAATGGTCATGAAGCCTGCTGGGGCCCTTTAGTCTCCTGGTGTCCTGCACCTCCCCAGCTGACACAGCCTGACTCTACCTCCACATGTTCAGCCCACAGTAGTCAGCAGAGACCAGGGCCACAAAGCCCACCAGGGATTCATTCTCTTGCCTCTGCCTCTCTATTAGTCTTTCTGTGGCTCTGCTTCCCCCAGCTCTCTTCCCCTGTCTCCCCCTGACTCTCTGGGTCTCTTTCTGGGGAAGGCATGTCCAATGAAGGGGAGGGGCTCCAGAGTCTCCCCTCTCTGTCTTCTCCTGTTATCTGGACTCCTGGGGTGACCCCCAACACTGCCTTATATTTCTTTAACCTGAGCAACATCTGTTGCAAAGGGAAATCCTAGCACAACACTCCAGAGCCACAGCTGGTGAGGGCTCCTGAGTCCCCTCTCCCTCCCACGCTCTGTGCTGGGTCCCTAGGGAGGGGTTTCAAGAGGATTGTGGGAGCCCTGGGGACCCAATAGAACACCGTTTGGGGCACTCTTCTTGGATTTTTGAATTCCTGAAGACAGAGAAGCTAGATCTGTGTGGTTACCATCCCCGTGCTTCCTGACCAGTCCCATCTGCACTCCGGCAGCTCATCACACCCCACCTGAGCTACTACGCTAGCCAGGGAGGGAGCCGAGGCTGCTTCCACTCACACTCAAAGATGTAGCGTCCAGGGGTGTCAGTCTTCTCTGCCACGTAGAATCCATTTATGTACCTCCCATCTTTTCTAAGAGGAAAATAACCTTCCTGAGCCACGTCCCAGGGGCTGGGTCCTATAAGGTCACCTGGTTCACCCAGAGGGAGCTCTGGAGGCTGGGCAACCCCCAGGGAGCAGCCCAGAGGATCAGTATCACTGGGGTCCTCTCAGGGTCTGAGCCCTGAAGAGCTGGGGATCTGGGAGGTGGTGGAGAGGATGTGGCCCTGCCGAACCTGATCAGAAGTCTGAGCATGGCAGACTACCTGTGGAAGTAGCTGATATTCAGGTTGCCGTTGTCCAGGAGATCAATACCAGTCATGAAGCACTCATAAGCGCCTTCTTCCTCAACGACGGACCGGTCATTGGAAGCCAGCTCGAGGGTTTCCCAGGATCCTGTCACCTGCAGAGTAAGGTTCTATGCTGGCCACAGAGTCCTGGGGAGCCATCTCCCTGGACAGTGGGTCATAGCAGGGAGGAGCCAGGCATGTCCTGCAGTGGGTGGTGTAGAGCATGGACCTCGTCTCATCTCCTACTGTGTGTCTAGAAGAAGCCTTGGGGACTACAGACTCTCCTCCACCCCCACCCCCAATCAGACAGGCCAGCACAGTATATCCATTGTCCATGGACACTGCTGATAGAATGTGCTGGCTTTCTATTCTCCAGATCCCTGAAGAGAGATGGTGCCCTCTATCATATGAGGGCCTCAGGGTCTCTGTGCAATAAGACACATAGTAGAGGGCCTGGTTACCCTGTCTCTACTATTTTGTCCCTAGGTTCAGGCTCCTCCTGGGGCCTGGCCAGCTGCAGTATGTCTTTCAAGTGGCTCAAACTTCAGGGGACCTGGCAGAGTATCCCTGGGCTCCTGGCCTCAAGTAGAATGCCTTCCTTGGGTGTCCATTGCTGTGAGTTGCTGTCAAGACACCGCAAGGTAATGGAGACCTGGGAAATACTGGAGATATGGGGTGGCTCCCTACCCTCTTCAGAGACCCCAGAGCATCACCTGCTCAGGGCTGAAGCCCGGCTGCACGGGGACCTGGCTTTGGTCCTGCAGGGTCCAGGCCAGCCCCAGCCCCACAGACAGCAACAGTAGAAGCTTCATTCCTCTGTCGTGTCTTGGAGTGACTGCTCAGGATGTGGGTGCACAGAGGCCCCAGCTGGTTGCATATATACTGTTTGGAGGCAGGAACTCCTTCTACGCCAGCCCCACCCACAGGAACCAACAAGTTTAGGAGAGCATGGAGTTCAGAGGAGGAATCTATCTGCCCTGGGGCTACAAGATGCTTCCATTGAAAGGTCAGGGTGCAGGCCAGGACTGGGACATTATGTGGCTTGGCTTCTGGACTGAGATACCTTTGTGGGTAGGCCTGCAACGCCTTAGATGTGACACCTCATTGGCCTAGAGAGATAGCCAAGGGCCAAGCCCTCAAGTCTCAGCAGGTGAAGGCTGGGTAGGGTATACGTGTTCTTCTAGAGAGAGGCCATGGCTTCACTGGACTCTTAAGGCCAGCGCCCTAGAACTGAGCCACCATGGGGGATGGGGCCTGCATTTTTGCCCACAAGGTCTTGTTCCCTGCTTTTTAGCCTCTAACCTGAGTGGCTTATTATTGCCTTGGGATCATATGTAAATGTTGACCCCTGAGGAAGATGGGCCAGGTTACTCTATGACATGGTGGTGGAGCAGCCGAGTCTGGCTGTGCCATGTGCTTAGAAAAGGTCAGTCTTCATGACGACCCTACTGACAGCTACAGCCTTCCCTCTCTGCAAGATGTCCCAGGTTCTAGGAGGTGCCATGAGGTACAGAAGCCAGGGTTTCAGACACAAACAGTGCTGAGCCGCGGGGAGGATACCCCTCAGGGTACTCCCTGTGCCCTTCCCATGTGCTCATGGAAGCCCCTGTGGCAGAGGCTTCCCTGCTTTCTCAGCCCCAGCTCCAGTATTGGACAAGAAACCGGGCTATTCAGCCAGCGAGACTAAAGGGATTATGGCTCTGAAGGTCACATGTGGAAGGGCTCAAAGCCATGCACTTGGGGGTTGGCAAGGAGATCTGAGTTCCTAGCTCCAGATGGCAGGCCTTTCCCCTCCTTTGCTGACAGAAAGACCAAGGTAGGCCAGGGGCACTCCAGGGGTCTCGGTGGAAGGCGCCCTGTGCTCCATGGTGAAACCCAGAGGCTCCACTAGACTCAGGCTTTTCTGTCATTCAGCTGCTGCTGCTTAGATCAGGTGGTGTGTGTGCGCGCACATGCATGTTTGCATGTACACGAGTTCATGGTTGTATATATCACGAGTGAGTGTACATATATATGTGCAAGAGGATTGTGAGCCTGTGATCCTATGCACTTTACACCTGTAAATGTGCTTGCATGTGAGAGAAGGCACGCATATGTGTACATACATGTACACGTGTCAACACTTTTTTGCTTGGTAAGCATGTTCACATGCCTGCAATTGCCTCTATCAGGAATTTACAATTCTTGGAATGTTGCGGACGGACATAATGGACTTGTTCTCAGAATATGCCCTCTCTAGGATCCACCAAAGTGGGGCCAGTGTTGGCTCCAGGGACTTAGTAGAGATCTCTGGGCAGAGCCCACTGAGACAGGAGCCAGCAAAAGAGGCATGGGGTAGGGTGAAGCTGTAACATTATGAAGGACCCAGGTGAGACAGATGTCACTCTTCAAACCTTAGACACCAATGAGGAGCTTCCAGGCAGGCGTGCTGTGGGAGGGACCATGTTCATCCAGTTGTTGAATGCAGGACACAGAAGTTCTTCATGAAGAAGTCCCACAACGGGCAGTGTCCACCACAGACTTGGTGTCGGTACCCGTGAGATGGCAGCTGGTGAGGTTCATAGCGCCTTCACGTACAGCTCATCTGGAGGTTCCCACGCAGCCTCATCTGACAGGATCTGGGGCTATATTCAGCTCCTGCTTCTGAGTGAGGTGAGATGAGGTAAAGGGGTCAGAAGAACCCTAGGGAATGGGCCAGCACAGGCAAGCATCCAGGCCCCGCAAGCATGGCCAGGTGGGTCCCCAGGGATGCAGTGAAACCTGGAGAAGGTGCATGTCACTCTGTAGGATCACAGAGGCAGGCTGCGTCAGGCCCTCGTGTCCATTTGTCCACGGCAGTGAGAAGCCCTGGGCCTGCTCAGACCACACCCTGAGCCATGTCTCTCCTGTGGCTACCAGAGGATATCCAGGTCCATCTCCCAGTCACAGGCTATTATGTGCTTTCCTCTCATGTGTCTGAGCATGACGTCACAGTCAAATCCCACCATCAAGAAGACTGAAAGAAAGACCAACTCATGGAATACCCTTACCTTGGGCCTAGCCCACAGAGTACCACCAGAAACCTCTGCCTTCCAGGAACAGAGCGACCCCCTCCCCATGGCCAGGGTGGGCCCTGAGGCTCAGATGGAATTCCCATTCTTGTAGCTCAGAAACTTCCTGTGTCTGAGGGTTCCAGGACTGGACACTTGTCCTATAAGGCAGGTATGGTGGACAGGCAGCCTCAGAGCTTTGAGGAAACCTGTTGTGGCTGGTTCTTCGTCTCTGAACTATGAGCTGGATTTTTTTTTTATGACATTCACTGTGCTTTATTGGGAGGCTTAGTGGACCCAGCCAGGGACTTCAGGCTCAGTGGTGGCCAAGACAAACTGGGAGGCATCTGGCTTAGTTCCTGGAGCTCATAGGGATTACTGAAAGTTTCCATATCCAGATATTAAGCCTTTTCACCAATGCAGTAATCCAAATCAAACTGAATTAAGAAAAAGTCCAGGTTTAATGAGTAAACTGCTCCTGGATGATTTTTTGGCCCCCAGAGAGGAGACAGGGAGGAGAGACCGAAAAACCACATGGCCTTTCGGGGGGGGGGGGCAGTTTAAAAACAATGCAGGTGTGGTCTCGAGCATCTTGGGGGAGGAGCCGCCATTTTGTAGGTTTTCTGAGATAAGACAGGGTTTGGTGGTGGGGGGGGGGACTGAGGTGGAGCTTCCATCTGAACATCCACTTTCTAGGTGCCCTTGAACAATGTTTTAGACCTTGGAAAGGTTCCCTTGGAAAGGTGTGTGTGTTCCTGCCTGTGGCCTTCAGGGTCTGGATCAGTCCTGCTGTTGAGTCTTTTCCCATGGTTCTCCTGGCTGTGAGTCACACAGAGAAGTGCAAGACAGGCTAAGGACTACTGGGAAGCCTGAACCAGCTTTTCATAGAAGAGGACTCAGCCTCTACCTGCCAAATGACCACCTGGGGACATGAGGGACTAACTTAGAGGCTGTAATGTTAGACTCTAGCTGCTGCTCAGACCATACTACCTTGCAGCCGCCTGTCCCCTTTCGAGATATCACCAGGCAGCCTACAAAGACATTGTCTGGGAGTCTTTTGCTAACAAGCTTTCTGGCGCCAGGATCTCTCACCAGGGTATTGGTGGCCACACATCCTGGTCCCCACTCTGTTTCTTACCACTTTAGAGCCCATTGTAGGTGGCTGCAGCTGAGCCAGCTGGAGGAAGCCGTGAGGGACACCCCAGTTTAGAACAAGTGGCCCAGATTCTGGTACCTGTTGGCTGATTCCACGTCTGGCTCACCTGAGAACCCTGGGCCTCCCCTTCGGCTACACGGCCGGGTTTATAAGGATGAAGTAGTGAGGTTCCAGTGTTTTCTGGTGCCTGCACCTCAGCTTCAGGGGCACAGTGGTGACACATCGTTTGCCCTCCTGGTCACCACCCTCTGTTGGTTGGGTCTGCTAAGTGATCATGTTCATGAAGCTTCAAGACACAGAACCTGCCTCAAGGGGCTGTGCCTACCTCTGGAAAGGGGCCTAGGGGAATACCTGAGTCCCTCCCAGTCGGGGAATCAGGGGGCAGGGCATGGGGCAAGGGCACTCAGAGGGTGTATTGGGAACTATGGCTTCCCTTTATAACTTATCACAAAGCTGGAGGGGAGGGAAGTATTCATGCTGAAGCAAGGGGTGGATCCAGGCCAGTGATTACACACTACTTTCCCAAAAACCTACGGAGGAAGTGATTGTAATTAGTACTCTAGAGAGCGGAAAGGAAGGAAGAAACACAGGAGAGAAAGGAGGGGAAAGGAAAGCAAAGGAAGAGGACGGAGCTGAATAGAAGTGTGACAAAACTGAACAATACCCGAGATGATCATAGCTCGGAGAACAGACTGGAGGTCGTGGATGAATTACGGGAAGAGATTATGAAAGGTGTGTGAGAACCGGGCTGCGAGGAAAACAGAAAGATTCTGAAAGGATTTTGTTTTAAATCCAAAGACAGAGGCAGCAAAATGCCCGTAGCCTTGCCGCTTTCTCCCACGATCAGCCCAGGAGGTCCGCACTGGTGAGAAACGTCCGTGAAATCGACCCCTCCCCCCAAGGGTGGACATGGTCATATCACACTAAGGAGAGGGCTAATGAGAGAGAAATCCAGGAAGTTCTGAAACCTGATCAGCACTGGGCATTCACTGAGCCTGAAACAGGAAAAGGGGGAAGAAAACTCCAGGATCGCAAGGAGAAAACATGCAGAGTTCCCAGTGATGGGCCTGAAGCGTAATGTGTCTAAGTGTCCATGTTTGTCTGATCAGTACTGGTCACCGGTCCAACTATCTGCCCGTTTGCCTATCCATCCATTTATCCATCCCCCTAACTATCCATCCACTTACCTTACATCCACTCACCCTTCCATCCATTCATTCACTACTAGCTACCCTCCACTCTCTCATTCACCAATCCCCCATCCACCTTCACCCATCCACTCATCCACCCACTAAATGACTGAGCTACGTGGGTGAAGATTACTGTGACTCTGTGGTCACATCGGCATTTTCCCTAATGACATCAAGAGTCCGGTGTTTTGCCCATTACTGTTTATAGAGGAGCTTAAAATAGCAAAGTTCCTTCCAAACAATAGCTGTGATCTCTAAGGGTTTTAGAAAGATTATGTAACTTGTCATATGTTACCATGAATGTGGGTTTGGGGGACCCCATCAATGTTGATGGAAATCTGCACCATGTCTTACTAAGACTCCCTCACACTGGCAGGAAGGTGCTATACTGTCCCATGGGGAGTGACTGCCCGGGCACCATGCAGACATCCTTTTCTACCAGGCAGAAGTCTGTAAAACACAAGAGAGGAGCTGTCCTCTGCCCCCAGCTCTGATCGGGAGCCCTGAGTTCAGACCAGGGTCTGACCCCAGCACAGCTCCATTGTCCGATTCTCACCTCTTCTTGGGTGGTCTGGTCATTTGTTGCTCTTCGTCCTGCTGACCCTCCTTAGACTGTGCTGTGTAGAGATGCAGGCTCAGCACTGGAACCCACACATGGTCTTCATGGCTGCTCAGCCCTCTGGCCTTCTGAGTCTGTTTAACTCACGAGGGAGGCCTTGGGGCAGCCTCCCCACACACAGGCTCTAGCCATCTGCACTGGAGACCTGACCACACTGTTTTGCTTGGACCTCATGATTAGACAGAGATGACCTGTAGAATGTTATCAGTGTGGGAGGTGTTGCCCCAGGATCTGGAGCCAAGAGCTGCTGTGCTCCTGCCCACTTCAGGCCCAGGCCTTGTTCCCATAAGAAACAGAGTTCCTGGACCAGCCCATCCTCCCAGACCTTCCAATTCCAGGCACAGCTTTCAGGCCTCTTCTAGACTCTCCTTGATTACCAGGCAGCATTTGTATCTATCCACAAGTGTGATCATGTGAGGGTGTATATATGTGTCTGTGTACCTGTATGTTCACATCTATGCTCACATGTGTGAGCTGTGTGCCTGTATGTTCACATCAGTATGCTCACATGTGTCTATATGCATATATGTCTGTGTTCCCATGTTTATATGTCTATGTGCACATGTGTCTGTGTACACCACCCATCTGTAATGACAGTTTTCTGAAAACTGCCATAAAGCTGGTGTTTCAAAACAACAGGTTGATTGTCCAACACTGCAGTGGGGACTCCCTGCCAATGGGGGCCACTGAGCATGTCCTCCTCGGAGACCACAGGACTGTATGAACCCTTGCAGTTTGTATTAGAGACCTGCTGTGTCGTGTGGAGGCCTTGGGAGGCTGGCCATGCCCATCAGGAACAGTGTACCTGGGGCTGGGGAGGTTTGAGCAGGAGGGTGAATAGGTTACAGAAAAATGGCTGGGTTCACATACCCTCCTACGAGAGGGGAGGGGCCTTAGCTGGCCCCTCGCGATGCTCAGAGCAGTCTCAGAATGATCTGAGAAATAGCACTCGTGACATCCGATACAGCTTCTATATTTGTCCAGCCTGCAGAGAGAGGATGAAACACTGTCCCTACCCATTGAAACAAGTTCTCAATGTCCTACTACCTGTCCTGCTGGGCCTGGGAACCTGGCCCCAGGCCTGTGCCCTGGTCTCATTCCTACCTCAGTCCCCAGGCAGTCCCCACCTGCACACAGACTCTTTTTGGTCCTCACCACCCTGTCATTGTCATGGACCTCTTACTCATCACACTCACTGCCCAGAACCTACAGAAGGATCCCAGAGGGCCCCTGTCACAGTCTCCAGCTTCCAGGCCTACACCAAACAAGGCTGGGTGCTCCCTTCTCTCCTACACGCGTCTCACCCACTCCCCTTTCAACAGACCACCAAGGGAGAACACATACATCCATCCAAGGGGCCACAGACACAGGCAGAGTCACCAGGGACTGCTGAAGCTCTTTATTGAGGAGCAGGGGAGGAGGAGGAGGGAAGAATGGGGAAGAAAGAAGAGAAATCAGATGGCCCAGCAGGACACTCTTTCCATGTCCCGCGGGACAGAGATTCTGGCGGTTCTGCCTTGGGCGGCTTTGGAGCCTTGGTTCACAATGCTCTAGAATGGAGAGAGCGTCTATGAGGCAAGGAGGTAGAGTCAGTGAAGGGTTACGGTGGGGGAGGAATGATGGGTGCTTCGGGGCAGCATCACAGGCTCTCTGAGATGCAGGGCTGAACAAGGAATTCCTTTCTTCCGACTTCCCTCAGAGAAGCTCTGTCAATGCTGTGGTCCCTAGGTGAGGGCCGAAAAGGACATGGACATCGTGACTCCACCTGTCCCTGGCCTTCCTTAGGCAGGGCCTAGGACTTTCTGCTTCACTATCCAAGTGCCCTGTTGTCACCCAGAGCAGGCTCATGGACACAGGGGAAGGGGTGTGTACACCAGCAGGGAGGAAGTCTCCAAAAGACTTGAAACAGGCTAAGAAGGACAGGTCACTTGCTGGATGGTGGCACCTGGGCAGCTTCACCTGCCTATAACAAGTCACACCACCAGCACGTGTCACTGATGGGATGAGGACAAAAAGGAAGGCTTGAATGACCCGGGAACAAAGCTAAAGAAACACAGGGTGTTGGGACACAGAGATCGGGTCATTCCTCGCTGCAGTTGAGGGCTTCTGGGTGGATCTTGAGGCCCTGTTGAATCCCAAGGCTCTAGTTGGCTTCAAAGGTCACTTACCCTCTTAACTCTCCGGTTCACATTTTTCTGTAGAAAGCAGAAAACCCAGAGATGAGAACGAGGCTTGGACAAGAGCCCAGCACATCTATGGCTCATGTCCTCCCGTGACCAAGACCTGCAGCAGGGCCTGAAGTGTCCACGCTGGGGACAGGGGGCATGAAAGTGACAGAGTTACAGGTGACACAGGGGACAGAGAGGGGAACATGGGTTGCATGCATGCTCACCCATCTGCTCGGGTATGACCAGGTTCTCTGGCACAAGTCCCTTTTTCTGTGTGAACTCCTTAAATTCTTCCAAGGCCTCTAGGTTTTCCTTGAAGTCCCTCCCTGTGGAAGAGAGATGGGTGAGCAAAGGGAGGTGTCCACACAGGTTTTCAAGAAGCCAGTGTCACAGACAGGAGCACTGCCCGGCACCACAGGCTTTGTCATGGAATAGCCAAGGGTAGGAGAAGAGGAAGTATGGAGTGTTGACACTGAGTTTGGGGGTCATCTGAGCCCCCAAATGACCTTGGAAACCAAAAGCCTTCCAATGGGGGCCTGTAGCATCTTGTGCCTGACCTAAAAGGTCCCCATGTCCTAGAGGTACTAAGCTGAGAAGTGGTCAGGACACCACCGTCCTCACATAAACCACGCCTGACACCCTGAATCTCCACAAAGCAGCATCCACAGCTTCTGTGGCCAAGAAGCAACCTCTGTCCTGGATGGTCCCTGCTGGGCCTATCGGTCACTACAGCGGAAGCTCAGCAAGGTGGGTCTGGCCAGCCGGCAGCACTGTGAGAGGCTATCGCCTGCCCATGAGAGGGAATGCTGCTCCTTTCAAATGTGGGGCCTGCTCCCAGGGAATCTACTGCCCTGAAGAGGAACAGTGGGGCTAGGCATGGGTGTGCTAGGCTTGGGTAGGTGGAAACTTACCTATGAGCTGGGTCATTGTGAAGCTCACACCGTCTGCCTCCCCTTCACAGTAGAGTATCCAATGGTCCTTCACAGAAGACAGCTGCACCTGCACGTGACTCTTGCCCTCAACTGTGGAGGCCCCGGAAAGAGCAAGGTTAGCTCCACCCTGCAGACAATCACCTCGGTTCCTCTTCTGCCCTGCCGCCTCAGCCTCCACTCATCTAAGCGACTATCCTGGCCCGCGTGGGAAGGACTAGGGTTCCCAGGACTCATCTATGATTCCTCCTAGGGGTGGGACTTGCCAGGAATCCATCCCTTCCATGGGCTGACAGCCACCCATCCCTGGGCTTATGGCACTCACAGGCACTGTAATGGCCGGGCACATCTGTTTTCTCCAAGATGGTGGTCACTTCCATACACTGGCCAAAGAGTCTGGAATCAAAAAGTATATTGCAGTGGCCCTCTTAAAACTGACCCTCGTCCGGGTGGTGGCACATGCCCTTAGGAGGGAGAGGCAGGCAGATCTCAGTGAGTTCGAGGCCAGCTCAATCTACAAAGTGAGTTCCAGGACAGCCAGGGCTACACAAAGAAAGCCTGTCTCAAAATAAAACAAACAAAAACCAAACCAAACCAAACAAACAAACAAACGACCCTCATACTTACTGGGGTCCACACTTCTCCTCATCCGGCCCCTGGAACTCTTCTTTCCAAGTCAGGGAGATTTTTTTTTAAACTACCCATTGAGAAGTGATAGGTTAGGGAAGAGACCAACCAACCATGGGAGCCACAGGTACTCACGTATATGTGATAGAAAACTCCATGTCATCATTGTCCAGCACCAACACAAATATGGGAGAAACCTTCTTTATCAGGATCCCGTCTTTCATCACCAAGGCCTTCATGAACCACTTTCCAGAAAACTAAAAGATGAATTTCCTTTTTGCTGATGTCTGCCCACCCTCCTGAGGAACACGTGGCCTCCAACTGCCTCTTATGTCTGACTATCCCATCCCACCACCAAAACGTAGAAAGCTCACATGATGGAGACCTGCCTACTCCTAGGGTACCAGGGCCTCCTTCTAGCACATTTTCTCAGTCTCCACCCCTGAGGCCCGGAGGCCTGCACATGTGTTGGGGATCCCTTAACTCCAAATTGGTCTACTCTCTTTGGTTACAACCTGTGACAAGGGTCAGACTGGGATCCTCCCTGAATCCGGAACCCTAGTCATCCTGCACTAGTAAAGGCTGAGACTCCACCCTGTGCCCCAGCCCTGACTCACATGCCCGCTATTCAGAGTAAGAGGCGATAAGTCCTGGGCCTGCAGGGCAGCAGCCAGGCAGAAGCTGAGGGCCAGGAACAGAGTCTTCATCTCCAGGGTCTGCACTCACAGCCAACCAACAGGTCACTGGAGATGGACAGGCTGACCTGGCCCCTCACTCGACTGCCCTTTATACAGCCCCATGCAGGGTCCTTGGGGAACTTGGCACAAAGGACCTGGTCCTTCTGAGTTATGTCCACAGCCAGCTGGCAAGGGAAATGTCAGTGTTTTGTATAACAGCTTGTTAAGACTTCAAGAGATCAACAAGCCACAGGACATTCCAAAGTGTCAGCCACTCGAGTCTGAAGAAGCTGAGGGAGAATTGGGAACTCAGAGGAAAGGCCTCCATGTGGCAAGCCTCCACAGTCTGAGGTTCATGTGGATATAATCAGAGAAGTCACACATGTCTCCCCAATCTTCCTCATAATCACCTTTGATCTGTTGTCTGACTCTGGATAACTTCAAGGGCCACCCAACAGTTATTGGGGAGGTCACAACAGGGAGAGAGGAGGATTTCAGACCCACTCCACCCTATGTGCACCAACTCAGCCCTGTGAGCCCTGAACCTGCTGTTCTGTTGGAAACTTTGCCCCTGGGTGTCCTGTAGGGCCCAGCTTTTTGACAGCCTGGTTCCTGAGGTATCCTTCTAGATATACTCTCCATGCCCTCCCCTCCCTGGCCTTCTCTTCCTCAGAGCTCTGGTAGGAGCTGCTTGGGCTGCTGTAACCAATCACCTCCAACCAGGTCTTCAGCACTTCACTTCTGTTCCCCTCGGCCATGGAGACTGAGTGTGGAGACTAGGCTAGAGCCACACTGCCCCCAAGGCTCTGGGTAGACTCCTGGAAGATAGACAGTTCCCCATGCCTCTCTGCCTGTGGTTTCCTTACCCAAGTTCTGCCTGTCTTCACCCAGTCTCTTCTCAGCCCCAAATGCCCCTCTGACTGCCTGTGACAAGGACCCTTGTCAGTGGATTTAGGCCACTCTAATTCTTGATGATCTCATTCGAGATTCTTCATCACTGCAGCAAGGCCCCATTGTCCGAAAAAGCTACTGTCACATGGCACTGAACCACAGTCTCATGAAGCACCTGGCCCTCTCTTGACAGGTCCTGGTGGTTTCTACTTGTCCTTGCAGATTAGTAGAACTGGTAGATGCTCTGAGAGAGGGGACCAGGCCAGAGTCACCACAATGCCCAGAGGGGCTCCCTCTGGCTGCTCCCACCCTCTGGCTGCTCCCACCCTCTGGCTGCTCCCACCCTATGGCTGCTCTTAGCCCCTGGCTGCTCTCACCTGGTCTGACCCTTTCAGTCCTGCAATTCCCGTGCCCCAGACTGTTCTTATTGTCTATGTCTGGTGTCTTCAGCACAAATGGGTAAGAACTTCAATCACCAAGCTAGCTTTAGGTGGCATTTACTGTGTGGCCTCTGCCCTGAAGCTCTCCTAATCTCTGAAAGAGGAGCCATGTTCGCTTAACTTGGACCGTGGACGCTCCCAGCTTGGCTGTCTGTCCCAGAACCTCAGACTGACCCAGCAACCAGGAGGGGATGCAGTGCCCTCCCAGTGGTCTCTGTGCCCCTAAGCCCAAGGCTTGCTCTCCACGTGTTCTCATTGACCTTGGGAGACAGAATACAAGGTGGTAACTTTACCTAGTCATTATCCTGTAAGAAGTTCAGCTGAGCAGCCCCTGCCCTTCAGGTAGGAAAGCGCAGGGCCAGCACCTGTCAGGCCAGGGACCAAGAGGTGGGTCCCAGCCTCTGAGTAGAAGTCTCTGGCATCCCTTCTGTATTGACCTTCTCCTGGTGACAGATAGGCATCCTGTCTACTGCCAGAACTTGAAAGTACAAGTGTTCTGGATCCCTGAAAGCCCTCCATGGCTGCCAAATACTCATGAGCCAAAATACTCCAGGACATCTGAGGGAACCAAGATGCGCTGTATTCACTGCTCAGTGGTGTCAGTGTAATGGGGGCTTAGGTTAGGACCCAGCAGGTCACAGACAGATAGGCAATGTCTCAATGCTCTCCCTTGCGCACACAGTGAAGGCAGGAACACTAGAAAGGTGTAGACAGTTTTACCCCCCACTAACTCCACCATTTAAGGTTGATAAAGGAACCAGCATTGCAGCTTCCAGAGCAGGAAGGAGATTCAGAGTGCTGTGGGTCTGATGGCACAGATTCCCGGTGGGTCTCGATTTCTGTCTTGGACAGCGGCCTTCATGGGCTGCTCCTGGCCCAAGAAGACAAAAACACTGTAGATGGGGACATCAGAGCCTTGCCAGTTCTGTGGACCCCACACTGACTGGAGTGGATCCGAGTGTCCCCTGCTACAGACCACCACAGATCTGTCTTTTGCCTGGATCAGCACAGCTCCCTGGTCACTCTGAGGCTTCGCCAACTCCAGACTCAGATCTTCTAAGCTGTATCAGGTATGGCATCTGAGGCACTGAGACAGATGAGGGGATGCTTGACAGATGTCAAAACTACTAAATATTGTGTGAATCACTATTAGCGTCAATGGCAGATTACTAATACAAGCATTCTTTCTGGTGTCAGTTTTCCTGTGGAAGTGTCAGGGGTGGTGACTTGACTCCCTAACTGACAGCCGTTAGACTCTCCCTGGAATCCTGGCTGCCTTGAACAAAGGACTGTCCAGCAGCCAGCCCGACTTCCCTTAGGCCAGCCACAGGCATCTTGAGGAAGCCGCAACGGCAGCTGCGTGTTGCTGAAGCACACCACTGGCTCCTGAAGGCGAGGCCCCAGCTGTGCCCATTTGAAAATAGAGGACGCCAAACTTTCCTCCAACTACGTCCACCCCAGCCAGAGGAAGGGCAGCTTTCCTGGGACAGAGGGACAGCGCCCTGCCTAGGACAAATACAACCTCCCATGGGCATGAATGTTTGCTGTGGTGGGCACAACACCCCTTCTCTAGATATATTGGCCAGTGGTTGAGCTCTCTTACTGTGCCGTCCTGCTGGGCCTGCTGTCTTATGTCTCAACATTAAGTCCAATAAAAGACTTCTTGAGCCAGGCGGTGGTGGTGCACGCTTTTAATCCCAGCACTCGGGAGGCAGAGCCAGGTGGATCTCTGTGAGTTCGAGGCCAGCCTGGGGTACAGAGCAAGATCCAGGACAGGAACCAAAACTACACAGAGAAACCCTGTCTCAAAAAAAAAAACAAACAAACAAACAAAACAAACAAACAAAAAAAGACTTCTTGAGGGGGTTGACAGGATGACTCAGTGGATAAAGGCATTTGTCATCAAACCTGGCAACCGGAGTTTGATCTATGGGAGGCACATGGCAGGTAAGAACTAACTGCTAAAAGTCCTCTGACCTCCACAGGTGTGCCATGGCATATGCACACACCCTCCATGCTAAATATAATGTAATAAAAAATGAGAAAGGCAAGGAGAGAGATGGGGAGGTGTCTCATTTGGTAAAGTACTTGCCTCATAGATATGAAGACCTGAGGTGAGTTCTCAGAACCCATGTAAAAGCAAGGCACAGTGGCAGTGACAGTGACAAGCACCGGTAATCTCTGTAATCCCAACAATGGTAAAAATGAGAGGTTGGGGAGGTGGGAGCAGGGAACAGGTAGAGCCCTGAGATTACTGATCAGCTAACCTAGTCTGCTTAGCAA
This sequence comes from Peromyscus eremicus, assembly GCF_949786415.1. Lineage (NCBI taxonomy): Eukaryota > Metazoa > Chordata > Mammalia > Rodentia > Cricetidae > Peromyscus > Peromyscus eremicus. The sequence goes on along the minus strand of NC_081419.1, from coordinate 15,155,545 downwards.
AGTTCCAGGCCTGTGAGAGGCTTTGTCTCAGACCAAAGATGGAGGGCACCTAAGACATGATACCCAAGGCTGTCCTCTGCCCCCCCCACACACGCAAAGACACACACACATACTCACAGATACACACACACTCACAGACACATACACACACACTCACAGACACACACACACACACACACATACTCACAGACACACACACACACACACACACATACTCACAGACACACACACACACACACATACTCACAGACACAGACACACACACACACACACACACACACACACACACACACACACACTAATAAATAAACAGAAGGCTACGTGGGGGCTGCGTTCCTGCCTGCCTTCATTACCCACCGCTAGTAGTGTAGATACATGAGCTGGTGGAAAAAGGAAGGACCAGAACTTTGACAGTTGCCAGACAGTGGCTGAAGAGCCACAGCAGCCGAGCAGCAGTGGAGAGGCAGGGGAAGCGGGAGCTGGAGACAACAGCCACCCTCATGACATTGGTGATGACCACAGGGGCCAAAGCAAAAGCAACAGGGCTGCTGCCGCCCCAGGGGGCCGCTGTGACAGTGGTCCTATAAACAAGTTCCTATAAACAACAAGAAGCAGCAACAAGGCTCTGGTAGATGGCCAGGGCAGAAGCAACATGGACTGCAGAAGGAAAGAGATGGGGCGGTGGAGAGCTCAGGTTGAAGGACAGAAAGCTGTGAGACCAGAGGAGACAAACTGAAGACGCTGGATGCGAGTTCTGAGAACAGGCACGCTTTAAAGGCCAAGGGTCTCAGGCCCCCAGGCTGGAACTGTGACACTCCCCGCTGTCAACAGATGGACAATCCCGTCTTTCTGGGCCTACACAGAGCTGTCATACATCACTAAGGGTCCCGGTAGCCAAGGCCAGCACATCAGAGCTGTAACTGCACGGTGCCACTCGCTCCTGGTCCCAGCTGCTGCCACTCACTGCAATCTGCAGCTGAGAAATGCCATCCACAATTTCTATCCATAGAAAGCAAAAGAACCCGCAGCGGGTGACCCAGGGGCAACCTGGACAGCACCTGACCTCAAGGGGGATTCTTGGATACTCGGGAGTGAGGCAAGGAGACTGGGACTACACAGCTAAAGAAGCCATAGAATATGACTCACACCAACACAGCCCGAGAGTCTGTGGCCCAGAGACTGTCTCAGCATCCCTGTGTCCTTGAAGGATGCAGTGGCCTGCTGCTGAGGATCTCAGGATCCCATGATCTCAGCCCTTCCAGGCCCCTCTAGGCTGTGGGTTTCCTGCATTGAATCTTCTAAATGCCGGCTACAGTTTGCCTATGGGGTAGGTTTCCTGCTGCTGTGAAGAGACCATCTGCAATGCAGTGGCCCTTCAGAAGCCACACAGAGACGTCATCTCAACCTCCTGCTGACACACAGCACCATCTTCCTCTACAGCCTATCAGATGTCCAGGCATATTACAGACATGAGTTGTATTATGATCTGCAATTGCACTTTTAAGATATAAAATAAATTGGCACTGAGTATGAATAGCAGTCGTGGCTAAAAAGCCCAACCTTCGTGGAGAGGTCCCACAGTTAGTTTCATCTGCTATTGGTGATATGGGTAGTTGGATATTTTTAGTGTCATGCTAACCTACATTGCAGGTGTGAAACACATCTGCCTACAATGTTTTCTTCTGTAAAGAAAGATTTATTTTATTTTTATCATGTATTTGTGTGCACGTACATGCATGTGTGTGGGTCCTCAGAGTCCAGAAGAGAGTGTCAGATCCGTTGGGCTGGAGTTACCCGTGGTTGTAAGCCGCCAAACATGGGAGCTAGGAATCGAACTCAGGTCCTCAGGAGGAGCAGGGCAGGCTCTTAACCACTCAGTCAGCTCCCCGGTCCCCTACAATGTTTTCTGCATTCCATTCAGTTTTGCTCAGATTTTATGGAATATTTTGTGTCTACATTTGCAGTGAAAATTGTCCGGCTGTTTTTTTAATACCACTAATGTCCTTGTCAGGCTTTGCATGGGGGTTATTCTGGCCCCATTAAAAAGCAAAACAAGTCCTTTCCATTTAGACTTTTACTTTTGAACTATGAAAATCTTAGCATAATCTCTTTATTGGTTAAGCTTACTGGAGAACTTAATTAGTATGAAGATTTTCAATACAAGTGTTTTGTTTTGTTGAGTCAGGGTCTCACCATATAGCTCAGGCTGGCCTTGAACTCATGGTGATGGTCCCGCCTCAGCCTCCCCAGGCCTGGCATTATAGGCAGGAGCCATGATGCCTGGCTGTACTCTCACATACACAGTGCCATGGAGACAGTGCTCTCCTCTACAGAGGAGACACTATTTCTTCTAAGGAATCTGTGCATCTCATGTAGGTTGTCAGATTAATTTCATAAGGTTGATCATAATCTCTTATTCTGTAACATGTAATGTCATGCTAGTACCAGAATGATACCTTCCTTTTTAATTACTGATGTCCTATTTGCTATTTCTTTATCCTTGGTCAGCTTGGCTAGAGAGTGTCAATATTGTTCAATTCTGTAAATATTCAATTCTTCTTTTATTATCAGCTGTATATTTGCTCGGCTTTCTTCTAACATCTTGCGTGTGATGTTTTAACGGTAGCATGAGATGGAACTTGAGAATGTGGGTTTTGAGTCCGCCTTCTTTTCTACCACAATCTTTACAGCCACAAGTCTCCACATCAGCTTTGACAGCTGCACCTCACAAAGTTCCCTGTGCTGTACTGAAAATACACCCGGCTGACATCAAAGAGATTAGCGTCATCTCTACCCAACCAATGGATGGAGCGGTTCCGTTCATGGGTGAATTGAGTAGATTGAGTCTTCAATGTCAAACTAACCTCGCATTCTGGGGATAACCTCACTCCCACCACAAGGTCACATTGCATTCCCACATCTCCCTCCTGCTTCCCCTTCACGGTCACCTCATCCCTATCTCATAGCATCTGGACCCAAAGATCTGTCCTCAACCTCTGTCTGTCTCTCTGGAATATTACAGATAAAACCCCACTGCATGTGACCTCTCTGGACTGATTAAGTTCGTTCAGCATGATGCCTTTGAGAGCAGTCCACATGCTGTCTCTGTCAGCAGATTGGTCCTTTTCAGTGGTAGCTAGTATTTCACTGTGTGGACACACCATAGTCTGCCCTGTCCTTTCTAGTTCTAGACCATCCTAAAGTAAACTCACCTGTAAGCTTTAGTATGATCCCATGTTTGCATTTCTGCATGTACACCTGAAAGAAATTGCAGGACCGTATGCTGAGTTTGTATGTCAACATAAGAACTTGCAAACTGTCTTCCAAATACATGTACACCCTACTGTGTTTCCCCAGCAGTGAACGTGAGTTGCTATTATCTAACAATGCCTGGCTGTCGTCTTGGGCATATGGCGTCTGACATTCCCTAGTGGCTGGGACGTTCCTGTGTGCTTGTGAACTTGGCCGCCACCCACACGTCTTCCTCAGCCATGTCTGTTCAAGTACTTTGTTCGTGTTCAATGGTTGGTTTGCTTTCCTGATGTTAAGGGCTGAGGGTTGACTCTGGTGTTGTTCCTGTAATTTGAAATGCTTTTTCAATGCAGAGCTTGTTTTTGTGTTCAGCTGACCGTGTCCTACGTGGCTATTCTCTCTGTGAGGAAGTCAACCCACTAATTTCCTTCACAGGGTTATTCCTTGCTGGCAGATCTCAGAAGTGCCTTGCCACCCAGGTCATGACAATCCTTCCTTTGTTCTCACCTCACTGCTTTGAGATCAGCAGGAAATTGGGGCCTGCAATCCTGTCAGAGCTGACTTTGTGAGCAATGCCCAGGCTCTCGTCAAGGTCTGCTGACCTGCCTGTGGTTGGCAGCTGATCCAGTGCCGTGGGTCGGAAGGGTGTCTCATCTCTGGAGACTGCTTTTGTACCTTTGTCAGAAACTCAATTGCTCCGTGTGGGTCCCTTTCCATCACACCCACCCACACAGGTGCCAAGGAATACCTATATGGCAGGTACCCATCTTCATCTGATGCACCTTACTGTATCCACACCTTCCTCCCCGATACTGCTGGACAGTTAACACACGTGTCTCCTGCTGGACAGTTAACACACGTGTCTCCCGGTTTCCAAAATATATATACACCCTGTTTGCTTCCCAGTGTTGTTCGTGTATTTAAAACCCCTTTCCAATGCATAGTTTTCTGTTGACCTACCACCTTCTGTTGTATCCCTCGGGGTTACTGAGAGCAGTGTGAGACCAAGCCCTAGGTCAGAAAGGCACAAAAATACTACTACTGGGGCCCGTGCTGCTTGCTGGCTCCTGGGTCAGCTCAGAGTCCGAAGTCCAAGCTAGGAGCTTCCCTGGGCCAGTCGCTTAGAAGAGTGTAGCTGCTTTAAAGCCGAGACCACATGGGAATCACCACTACAAAGCTGGCCTTGGGGACTGAGGCTCCTATCTGCCTGTGAAGCGGATGCAGATAGTGGGAAGGCTCTGAGGGATGGAAGCCATGGAGCCCAGTCACTGGCATGTGAAGGAGAGGAAAGAGCACGCTCCCTTGACGCTCAGGCTCTGGCAGGCTCCTCACTGACCAGTCCTCCCTGAACTCCACAGCCCATGGCTGCCTCACTCCAGTTCTCCCTCCGTCTTCACCCAGCCTCTCCTTGGCCAAAAACCAACCCCTGCCTGCCTGTGACAAAAACCCTTGCCAGTGGACTTAGGCCACCCTGACCTTCCCTCGTTAGTCTCACTTGAGATTCTCAATCACTGCTGCAAGCTCCCTTTGTCCAAATATCTCACGGACACGTGTCAACGGAGCACACGTCATATGGGGCCAGCAGTCAGCACTTCAGCACATGTCCCTCACTTGAATGACCCCAGACACATCACGCTCTTCCTTGGTTAAACTCGGGCTTGGAGAGAGGTACCAGGACCAGGATCACCACCGCAGCCTAGGGGACTCCTTTGAGGTCCCTTTAACTGATCCACCAGTCCAGGAACTGCCTGCTGGGCAAAGCTGAGACAATAGACAGTGTTTTTTTTCTAATGTGTGCACATTATGCTGTTTTATTCCCTCACGACTGTAACTTAGACATGCACCACTTATCTCTATAAGTTGGTTTTTATTCTCTTTTTCTCTTTTTCTCTCCTAGGGCAGACTACAAACTGAACTTAGAGCCCCATGCACACTACTGCTGAACTATGTCTCTGTGGTGGTTTGAATGAAAAGGCCCCCATAGGTTCACAGGGAGTGGCACTACTTGACAGGGATTAGGAGGTGTGGCCTTCTTAAGGTAGGTTTGACTATGATGACAATGGGCTAAACCTCTGAACCTGTAAGCCAGCCCTAGTTAAATGCTTTCCCTTATAAGAGTTCTGTGGTCATGGTGTGTCTTCACAGCAATAGAAACCCTAACTAAGACCATCTCCAGTACTTTTCATTTTTTAAATCTTCTTTTGAAATGTTTGTTTGTTTGTTTGTTTGTTTGTTTGTTTGTTTTTATGTGTATGGTTGTTTTGCCTGCATGTTTGTCTGTATACTTCAGGCTTGCTTAGTCTGTGTGGAAGCCAGAAGAGGACATCAGATCCCTTGGAACTGGAAGAACAGACTGCCGTGAGCCGTCCTGTGAATGCTGGGAATAGAACCCAGGTCCTCTGGAAGAGCAGCCAATGCTCTTAATCACTGACCTATCCCCACAGGCCCTCAGTTTTTGAATCTTGATACAGAGTCTTGCTAACTTGCCCTGGCTGGCCTCGAATTTGTTCAGTAACCTAAACAGGCCATGAAGCGACCATGCTCCTGCCTCAGATTACGGAATAGCTTAGTTACAGACCTGCACCTTCTCATTGTCACTCAGTTCGAGATTTCCCCGCAGATTTCCTCTTGGGTCCATGAACTGCTCAGAATTGTGTGGTTGCATTTTGAAGTCTGTTGAGGAACACTTCCCATCTGCCTCTGGCACTGAGGTCTGGTTTGTTGGCCATGTGCTTGGGAGACACTTTCCACGTACCTTCAGTTCTTTCCAGTGTGCCCAGGTCCTGTATCACTAGGAACATGTCCTATCTTGCTGCACATTGTATGACAGTGTGAAAGGACCATGGGCAGTGCTGTGTGGGCGAGGAGGGTTCACAGATGTTGGTTAGAGTGAGCTGGGTGATAGCAGGGCTGAGGCCGCCAGTGTCTCTGCCGGTTTTCAGTTATTGGTGGAGCGGGGTGACATCTCCAGCTCTAACTGTGGAGATCTCTCTGTCTCTCTGTCTCTCTCTGTGTCTCTCTGTCTCTCTCTATTTCTCTCTTTCTCCCCATTTCTCTCTCTCATCTCTCCACCTCTCTTTCTCCATTTTTCTCTCTCCATCTCTCCTCACTTTTCTCTCTTCATCTCTCTCTCCCCATCTCTCTCTCCATCTCTCTCTCCTCATTTTTCTCTCTCCCCATCTCTCTCTCCCTATCTCTCTCTCCATCTCTCTCTCTCCATCTCTCTCTCCCCATCTCTCTCTCCCCATCTCTCTCTCCCTATCTCTCTCCCCATCTCTCTCTCTCCCTATCTCTCTCTCTCCATTTCTCTCCCCCTTCCAAGTCTTATTGTTCTGCTCAATTGATAGCTCTATTAACCTTTGGGATGGTAGCTCCTCCCCATGGGATGGCACAACTCTCCTTGTACACTGCCCCTCATTATCCCATTATGTTTCCTTTGTTCTAGGTCTTACATTAGCTGATATTAAAATCATGTTGTACATTTCCTTAGACTAAAGTTAGCCTATTGCAATTCTATACTTTTATTTCCAGCTCACCTCTATCGTTGATTTTAAAGTAGATTCCTTGTAGACAGCAACAGCCATATTATGGTTTTCAATCCTTTGTGCTAGTCACTGTGTTGTGCTTGGTGTATTTGGACCATTTGCATCTAATGTAGCTATTGATCTGTGAGGGATGGTCTTATTTTAAGGACAGTTATAACACAGTACTACGAACTAAATGACTTAAAATCCGGAAATGCAGACATAGGATGAATCTTGGTGGTAAAGTGCACCAAAGCCTGTGCCAGGCCTCAGGGTAGATCCCAGCACTGCCAACAGAGAAAAACCAGAAACCTACAAACGTATTCTTGATCAGCTTGGAGACCAGAAGCCTAGGACCTGGTGACACTTTAGGGCATTTGATAAAAGTTATTTCACTGAGAAAGTTAGCATTGTCAGCAGCTGGGACTTGGCCCACCTGAGGACCCTCTGAGTCACAGGCTGGGACATTCATGTTATCTCAGGGGGAGGAAAAGGCCAGACCCATTATCCTGTCAGCTCTCATCCCCGCTGACTGTGCGGTAGCCAGGTTTCCATCATCGCCTTAGACACTCGAGAGGACAGCTTGACAGGAGGAAGGATTTATCCTGGATCCTGGTTTCAGGGATTCTGCCCACGACTGTTCGGCCTCATGGCTGAGGGCCTGTGGTGAGTCAGAGCATCACGGCAGAGAAGGTGGAACAGCTGGCCATCTCATGGCGCCAAGGAAGCAGAGAAGGTTAAGGTGCCTGGATAAGATTTAGTTGAAGGAGGTGCTCTCAGTGACCAGTTTCCACCAGTCCCAGCCTTGGTCTGCAGAGTCTCCCAAAATAGGGCCACCAGCTGGGAGTAAGGCTTCCACACACGAACCTGTGGGGGACACTTCAGACCCATCTGTGACAGTGTGGCTATCAACTCACACCTGCTCTTCCAGGCTGTGGGTCGGAGAAACACAAAAGAATAATGCAGGCACACGACTGGGAAGCTGCTAATTCCTCGGGATGTTGAGAAATGTCAGCCACAGTTGCAGGGGACAGTAAGGGTCAGCCATCAGCCCTTTCAGCTACAGGCCACACTCCTTCCACAGCTGCAATGGCAGCCATCTGCTGGTGTCTTGGTTTCGTCATACCAAGGAACATAACTGGAGACCTTGAGACAATTCAGCTGCTAAGGCAGGCAGGAGAAGTGGGTAATGGGAGATACCTGGAGAGCTCCATTGACCTCCGGCAGACTGAGGAGGCTGGCTGGAGACTCCCTGGCTCTGTCAATCACACGTTCATGTCATTCTCCTCCTGTTCAGGGATTGAGACACGTGTGCCTATGTGGTAAGGTGATTCCAGGAATGACTCATGCTAATGAAGGACAAGCTGGCAGGTACAGAGATGCCTCTCCCATGATATGGAAATGCTAGCCTGCTTCCTAATCTCTGGTCCTAAAGAGCACCAGCCCCACCCTCTCACACCCAGAATGACAGGTCTCCTGCTCAACACCTTCTATAGTGAGGTCAAGACCTGGGCCATGCCAGCTCCTCAGCACAACCCAGGGCCTGTCAGAGAGTGCTCATTAAGATTGTTTGTGGAATACTTACCTGGCAGGGGAGATACCATGATCACGAAGGTGGTTTTCCCAGGGCGAGGCTTATCCATTGCACTCCGGATGTGCTGACCCCTGCGATTTCCCCAAATGCGGGAAACTCGACTGCATAATTTGTGGTAGTGGGGGACTGCGTTCGCGCTCTCCCCTTAAAAAAAAAAAAAGATTGTTTGTGGAAACGTGAGCCTGTCCACCTTTGGTCCAGACAGGCCCAAAGATGCCATTGTGGGACCAGCACCCATCTCAGAGCCATGGAGTGTGGACAGCCCCACAGGAACTGAAACCCTACTCCAGAGCTGACCTTCTGGGTCTCAGGGCAGGTGGCCAAGCTCAGGAACTGCAGAGTGGGGAGTGGAAGGCAGAGTTCCTACTGGCAAGGAAGCTGGGCTAAGGCCCAAAGACAAGTCAGCCAGGGCAGCCATCATGAACTCAGAACACAGGCTGGCACATGGAGTCATGGTGCCTCTTGGATTATTGACCTAAAGGGAATGAGATCTGGCCGTGTTGAGAGCAAGTAGGTGCCCAGAGCTAATGAGAAGGGAAGCTGTGGACTCCACAGGAAGGAAGTTCAATAGGAGCAAAAGGGTGGCCTCAGGACAGGCTGTGGTGGACCCTGGTTCTTCATTCCACCTCAGGGCACAAGATGGCAGGAAATGAACACACATGGGCCTCAGTTGTACCAGGGCAGCCCTGGCTCTGAAAATGTCCTCTCAGCGGGTCCTCAGGTGACAAGAGCAGCAGAAGGCCAAGCCCCCTTGTTGGAGATGAATCCCCTTGAGCTCACACAGGTGACCCCCCCTTCACCGACTCCTTCAGGGGACAAATATTCATGTGTGGCTGGAATCCTTCATGCGGCCAACTTAAAATTTTGAACTATGAAAACTGAACCCTAACTGGTGATTGAGTAGATGGGCATTGGCCAGTTAGTGAAAAAGGACCAAGACATCTGGAGTAAGAAGTGTCCTGCAGAGCACACAGCTGGCCTCAGTGCAGAATGAAGTGGGTCAGGGTCAGGGTATCCATGCAGAGATAGGACAGTGAAGTGGCCTCCCTCCTAGGCGGGGGCCAGGCCATCTGGGAACAAGCAGACATTCTCTGGTGGTGAAGCTCAGCCCAATCCTCAGCAGTAGGAGGTCAGAAGCCAGGTCTCAGGGGACACAGCTCAGGGCAGCCATGGACAGATGGAGGGCAGGGGTGTGAAGGGAAGCCTGGCCCTCCTCCCTGCCCAAAGTGCAACCTCCCTGCCCCTGAGTCACTCATCTTCCCAGGGTCCTTTGTGAGCACAACTCTTGGTGGTGCAGACATTGCAAGACATTGTGTGTCTTTCTTCATCTATAGGTGACATTGCGTTGATATTCATCAGATCCCAACAACAACAACCTTCCACTTCCATGATGGATGTGGATTTGGCCATGATAGAAGGGCAGGAGGGACGTGCCAGTGCCAAGTGAGCACACATCCCTGGCCATTGGGGATATAAAGGGCACCCTGTGAGGATGCGGAGCAGACATTCCCCAGGTGACCTGCCTTGTGTGAGAGCCCAGTGACTGAAGATGAAGAGTTTGCTCCTGACCTTGCTTCTGGGGCTGGTGGCTGTCCTGAAGGCCCAGGAAGTCCCAACGGATGACCAAGATGTGAGCTAGTGAAGGATAATGGTGGATATGAATCATGGTTCAGGAAATGGCCTTGAAGGCTGAGTTCTACCCTCTCCTCTGCCACATAACCCCGTCTAAAGCAGTCAGGTCAGATACTCTGCTGTTTTCCCAGCAGATGGGGCTCTTCAAGGGGCACAGGACTAGAGCAAGGAGCACAGTTAGGCCAGAAGTCCTTGTTGAATTGACACCAAGCACCAGATGCCTGATAGGCTAGGAGGCACTGCTAGAGGAAATGCCTTTTGCTGGTTTCGAGACAGCCATGGTTTGGGTCTCCAGGGGGCAGACACCATTTGCCTATGCTGGGTCAGTGAACCTGTGTGCTGTGCACTCTCTACGGGGCTCAGATTGGAGAACTATGTGGTCACCCTACCTAAGGGGGTGCAGCCTATGTTTTGGAATGTCTCTTCAGGGAGCAAGCTGGTGTGCTGGACCTTGGGGGAGAATCAGGACAGGGTTGCGGTCGGCTCAAGACCCTGTCTGGTACAGGTCTCAGGAATCTGGTACACAAAGGCTATTATGCACAATGACAGCCTGCCGGGGGAAAAGAGGCTTATGAAGGCCTTCCCCATGAAGGTGACAGCCCTGGAAGGAGGGAACTTGGAGACCAAGATCACATTCTGGTGAGTGTCTCTCACCACAGATCTCTCAAGTTGGCTTCCTGTTCTACTCTATCCATTGTTTTGGTGTGGGTGACAGAAGGCCTATGCCTTTGAGGGGACAGCGTCATTGGCAATGCCCAAGAGTTATGGAGGTTTGACATGGGATTGGAAGGTATCATCTGACCATGGTGGATGCACCAGGAATCTGAGTTTACTCTTATGGCTGTGACAAACACCAAACACTGTGGCCTAAGGCAACTTCGGGGACTTTATTTGGCTTGTATTTCCCCATCACAGTCCATTATAAACAATGAGGGCATGAATCCTGAAGGAGCTTCTTCCTAGCTTGCTCCCCATGACTTGCTTAGCCTGCCTTCTTTACCCAGGAACACCTGCCCAAAAGTGGCACTGCCCACAGTGGGCTAGGCCCTCCCGTATCAAAAGTTAATCAAGAGAATGCCTCATAGACATACCCCAAAGCCAATCTGATGGAGTCAGTCAATTCAGTTGAGATTCTCTCTTCCCAGGTGACTCTAACATGGGTCAAGTTGACAATAACTAGCCAGCACAGCTGTGCCCAGCTGTGCCCAGCTGTGCCCAGCTGTGCTGCTGGGAGCAGCTTCCTGTGGTTTGTTGTTTTTGTTTTGTTTTGTTTTTTGTTTTACAGGAGAAAGGGTCACTGCCATGACTTTAAAATCTTGGTGAAGAAAACCGAGGAGCCCGGCAAATACATGGCCTGTGAGTCCCTTGTGGCCCAGGGTCTCCTGCAGAGAATAGTTCCTGGGCATCCAGCTTCTGGGACAGGCCATCCATTCACTTTCCATGTAGCAGACAGTAGAGGCCCTGGGTTGGTCCACCCCAGGTACTAACTGGTTCTTGCCCCACAACAGCTCAGCTTGTGACCCTTGGGGAACCATGCAAAGGAATGTGAAGTGGAGGGGGACAGCCATTGGTGGGGGTGGGAGGTGTTCAGGCTTGGGACCAAGTTCAGCCCTTATTATGCTCTTTGCACTTCTCAGCTGGGCTCAGCAGGTGTCTAAGAAATAGATCCTGCCTGGATATGGGGAACCACAGCAAGGCCAGTGCTGGACTAGTTGAGTCTCCAGGGTGCCCCCAAAAGTGTTCCAAAGTATTCTTTTTTTTTTTTTTAAGATTTATTTGTTTATGTATACAGTGTTCTGCCTGCATGTATCCCTGCAGGCCAGAAGAAGGTACCAGATCTTATTACAGGTGGTTGTGAGCCACCATGTGGTTGCTGGGAATTGAAATCAGGACCTTTGGAAGAGCAGCCAGTGCTCTTAACCTCTGAGCCATCTCTTCAGCCCCCGAAGTATTCTTTCACACGGTCTCCGATAGTTAATCCAGGAGTGAGATGCTAAGAGTTACTTCTCTGTTCACCTTAAGGCAACGGCAGGAAGACTGTGTACATAGAGGAGCTTCCTGTGAAGGACCACTACATCTTCTACTGTGAAGGACAGCACCATGGGAAATATTTCAGCATAGGATAACTCGTGGGTGAGGAACCACAGAGATCTCATGTCCTGTCTCTGGTCTCTGCTTCCAGCAGCCATGAGAAGGGCAGCAGCCATGCCTGGTACTTGGGAACTGGGAAGCATTTGTGCTGGGCCCGGGATGCTGACAAAGCAGTGTATGGAATCCAAAGTGGGTCAGATGGGAGGGGACCTGGCTTATGTGACCATTGGAGGCTGGCAAATGCCATCTCTAGCGATCTCGGTAGGTTCCAGTCAATCTGAAGGTGATTAACTTGAAAGAGGCCATGATGTGTATGTAATATCCTCCAAGGTCAGGGGACAGACATGTGCATCTGAGATCCAGGTATGGGGAATGACCCTGAAAGCCTCTTCAGGTTCATCGAGGGCCCCCAGAATCACTCAGTGTCTGGGAGTCCCCAACCCAGAGCAACTTGTCCACTGTGCTATTCCCTCTTATCCTGGCTGCTCCAGGCTGACAACCCAGATGTTGGCCGGGGTCACTGGCTCTCTGCAGAGCTGAGCACCACCCCTCAATCCTGCCTCACCTCCCCACAGGGAGAGACCCTAAGGAAAACCCAGAGGCCATGGAAGAATTTAAGAAATTCACACAGCGCAAGGGACTCAGAGAGGATAACATCTTCGTACCAGAGATGAGTGGTGAGAGCAGGACTGCCCACGCCTCTGCCTGTGTCTCCTGTGTCCCTGATAACTGTCAGTCCCCAAACACGTGTGTCTGTGTGCCTTCTGCGTCTTTTCTGTGCCTGGTCCTATTGTCCCTTATGTGTTGTTTCCTGTCTCTCCATGTCCCCTGTGTCTCTGTGGTATCTCCATCATGTTCTCAGTGTCTTCCATAAGTCAATGTCACAGAGGGCATACTGTCCCGGTGTCCCTCAGGGTCCCCATGTCCCTCCACATCTCCTGTGCTTCTGGCTTGCTCTCTACCCTGCTCTCTTTGTGTTCCTGGTTTCTGTACTGTACCTTCAAGATCCCCTCACCTCTCACAGGGTTGCCAGGGCCCTGCTTCAGGTCTTGGCCGTGGGAGGGGCTGAGCTGCAGGTGTGAGGGGGTCCTCTTACTGGGCCCTTCTCACCCCTGGGATTCTTTTGGTTTCTACAGATCAGTGTGTGCCTGGAAATGACTAGGGTAAGTCTCCCCCACACAAACATATCCATAGGACTGTGGAAAAGCCTAGAATGCCAGGCTCAGGAACTAGAGGGTCCTCATCCCATCCACACAGACAAGTGTGGTCATTAGGGAGGTGGCCCTGAGTATAATATCCAGGACATATAGGAAGTCCTTTCTTTTTGTTGTGATCTCTCCTAGTCCCTGGTCTCTGCCTGGTCCTGTCCTTTCCATTCTCTCCAAGGAGGCTGAGACCTGGCTGCTCATGGGCGTGGTACCGGGATCACTTTAGAGGGCCCCAGCTCCTAGCAGGGACCACACAGAAACACAGGGAAAGAAGATCTCTGACCCACATCTGCCCTGGGCTATCCCTGCCCATGACTCCCTTGACAGTTGCTCCTGAAAAATGGCTTCAGGAGTGGGAACACTTATCTGTCTTCCTCTCTCTACCACAGCAGCTACCCAGGTCTGCACCTGCTGAGCAAGCCTTGATTCCAGCACCTGGCTGGGACATCCCTGCACCATACCTCTGCTGGACCAAACTCCCCACTGCCTCCCCATCCCTCCATGCCTTGGCCTCCCCTCCCCCACCTGACTCCAAATAAAGCCCTTCAGCAGTACTCTGGCTCAGCCTCTCTGTGAAGGCTTGTGTGGGCTCTAAGAGCCCTGCTGGCAGCAGAGACATGGGGAAAGTTCAGCGACACTGGAGGACCAATGCCCAAGGAGCATGGCATCTGACTTTCCTGGAGAGCCATGTGAGGTCCTAGAAGTCCTCACCTGGTGAGCCACTCCCTGTGAGGCTGGACCCTGGCAGGAGTGTCTGCGAAGCCCCTGGGGACAAGGCTGTGAGGAGTCATCAGGGCTTTGGGCAGTGTGACTGTCACCACAGGGCTCCTGCTCCAGCAGGACATGGTGGACTACTGGGAGGGTCTTCCTTGAGAAGTCGATCTCCGTGACATGGTGGAGCAAGGGTGGCTAGCTCCTCTATCATCTTCCTCAGAGAAGACAGAAGCAGCCACAGCCTCCACCAGCCCTGTTCTCCACTCCAGCCCTCCGCCATAGTTTATCCAAGGTTTGGACTTTCTCTGTCCAATAGGGACATGGTGGCCACAGTGTGGGAGAAGATGTGATCAATACAGCCTAGTGTAGCTCCCACATGTCACCTTTTGCTGAGGGGTTGTTGGTACTCAGGCTAGTGTCCCTCAGCTCTGTGACCCTCCAGTCTAACTCCCACCTGATCACGGTTCTCTCTGAATTCCTCTCCTGTCTGGATGTAGTTCTTGCTGGGAGCTATTGGGTGTTCCTGAGGTGGAGCAGCTGTGCTGGTGTGGGTGGGGCCTGAGGCATCCAGACACTTCGGAGGGCAGGGCCAGGCTGGATCCCACATACATACCAGGCTGTCTTCTTGCTTAAGACAGGGACTATGCATGGCTTTTAACTGTGGGCCCCAGGACCACCCCAAATTCAAATACTTGATATTGTTCTCCTTTGCAATCAGTACGTTTTGCCCCCGTCGAGAAGCCCCCGAGCAAGACCACCACAGAGCCAATATCTGATGCAAAACACATAGGGGTTTATTGATTGGTCTGAGCTTGGTTCATGTCTAACACTCCGATACAGTGGGTGGAGGAGGACAGTCCTGAGCTCTCAGGGTGAGGGGTTTTTAAAGGGAAAAACCACAAATGGGGTGGTATAAGCCTTTGCATCATACCATTGGGTGAGGGTGTGTAACCTTTGGATTTGCTGGTCGGGAGTTACAGTTATCATTTGGGGGCAGGCCTGGACAAGTCCCAGGCTCTGTCCTTGAGATGCCGTGGAGGCTGGCTGGCCTAGCACATACTGACTGTGGGGGCTGACTCAGTGGCCCAGGCTCTGTCCTTGACTCATGCATGTAGCTCTAAGTTGGTGAGGGGTCCCAGACAGTAAACAATTGGCTGAACCTTGAGCGGTCAGAGTACATGCAGAAAGGGAGCTACTGCAAGGACTAGGTCTTTTGTTCATGGCCCTCCCAGAGACTGCTTGCTCCAGTCTCAGGAAGCTAAAATTGAGGCCTGATCTCTGAGAGAAGACTGAGCAGCCGGTTATGGTGTCTGCTTGGTCCTTTCAAGTACATCAGGAGGACTTCTAATTCAAGCCCAAATATGCAAAGACTGCAAAGACACCACATTACAGTATTCGGGCCCCCCCATTCTATTCCCATCAACAATGTTTATTTTCCCTGCATCCTTTTTTTCTTGATGGTTGCCATTCTGAATTGAGTGAGATGGAACCTCACTGTTGTTTTTATTTGTATCTCCTGATGGCAAACAAGGTAAAACACCGTTTCCTATATTGTTGATGATTTATTGTTTGATTCATCTGCTCATTTATTGGTTGGATGAGTGGTTTGGTGTTAAAAGTTTTAAGTACTTTAAGTACTCTGTATGTCATTCTCTTGTATGTATTGCTGGCCAAGATTTCCTCCCCTTCAGTGAGCGGTCTCTTGACTCTGATGGTTATTCCCCAGGCTATGCAGAAAGATGAATTTTAATTTCACACAGTTCCATTTGTCTTTGGATTATTTCCTGTGCAATTTCAGTCTTATTCAGAAAGTCCTTTCCTCTGCCTATATCCTGTATCTTGAAGTATTTTTTCATTTTTTTCCCTCTAGCAGTTTCAGCTCATACATAAAGGTCTTCGGCCCATTCAGATTGATACTTGTGTAGGGGTAATAACCAGGGTCTAGTCTCATTCTTCTATGTGTGGATATCAGCTCCCCGGCACAGCTGATGAACAGACTGTCTGTCTTTTCTCCATTAGGTACTTTGAGAGCTTTTGTCAAAAGTGAGACAGCCACAGCTGAGTGTGTTTGAGTCTGTGTCCTGTATTCTATCACACTGATTGGTGTGTCTACTTCTGTGCCAGTACCATGCTGTTTTTGTTACTGTAGCCCTGTAGTGTAGTTTAAAACCAAGGGTTACAACACCTCCAGCATTGCTGTTTCTGCTCAGGATGACTTGGCCACTCAGGGTCTTTTGTGCTCCCATATGAATTTTAGGATTGTTTTTCTGTTTCTGTGACCTTAGACTTTTGACAGAAACTTGTACTGAAGCTGAAGCTTGTTTTTGGTAATATGGCCACTTTCACAATATTGAATCCCCCAATCCATGAACATAGGTGTTCTTTCTGCTACTGTGTTCTTCAATTTCTTCCATGCTTTATAGTTTCCATAGAAATTTAATTTTTACACCTCTTTTGGTGGGTTTATTTCTTAGGGTATCTCTCCTTCTCCTCCTGCTCCTGCTCCTCCTGCTCCTGCTCCTCCTCCTTCCTCCTCTTCTTCTCCTTCTCCTGCTCCTATTTCTGCTTCTTTTTTTTTTTTGACTGATATGATTGGAACATTTTCATGGTTTCACTGCATATTTGTTATTGCTATTCAATGTAGAAAAGCTAATAATTTTTCATGTTGATTTTATATTCTATTACTTTGCTGAAAGTTTTTTTTTTAATCAGATCTGAGTGTTCTGGTGAATTTAATACAAAATAATATAATGTGCATATAAGGATAGCTGAACTTCCTGCTTTCTTGTTTATATACTTTTTATTTCTTTTCCTGCCTTATTGCTATGGCTAAGACTTCAAGTCCTATATTGAATAAGAGTACTTCAGTTCTTCCTTGATTAGTACAATATTGGCTACAGGTGTTTCACATGTGGTCTTTATTATGGTGAGGTATGTTCCTTCTGTTCCTAGTTTCTTCAAGGCTTTTATCGTGAAAGGATGTTAAACATCTCAGTATCTATTGAAATGATCATATGATATCTGTCCTAAAGTTTGGTGTTGGATTGCAATTACTAATTTGTGTATATGCTTGCATTCCTAGAATAAAATCAGCTCGACTGGGCGGTGGTGGTGCGCACGCCTTTAATCCCAGCACTCGGGAGGCAGAGCCAGGCGGATCTCTGTGAGTTCGAGGCCAGCCTGAGCTACCAAGTGAGTTCCAAGAAAGGCGCAAAGCTACACAGAGAAACCCTGTCTCGAAAAACCAAAAAAAAAAAAAAACAAACAAACAAACAAAACAAAACAAAAAAAAAATCAGCTTGGTCATGTTGCCTGACGATCCAATGTTGTTGAGTTCAGTTTGCAAGTATGTTATTGAGAATTTTCACATCTATGGTCAACAGAGAAATTTATCTACAGTTTTCTTTTTATATTCTTTTAATATCAAAACAATATTGGCTTTGTAGAATGAAGTTGGGAGCATTCCTTCTCATTTATAGTCTAGTTTGAGGAGCACTGATGCCAATTCTTTTTAACTACTTGGTAGAATTTTTAGCAGTGAATCCATCCTGCCCTAGGCTCTTCTTTGTTGGGAGACTATTACTACCTCAATGTTGTTTCCCATTATAGATTTATTAATGTAGTGTGTTTCCTCTTAATTTAGTTTTGTAGGTCATGTGGGTCTATCTTTTTGCAATATATTTCAAAATCCCATTTACAATTTCCTCTAATATTACCTTGTGGGATGCTGAATAGATGGCTTAGCAGTTAAAAGCACTCATTGCTCTTGCAGAGGACCTGGGTTCAGTTCACAGCACCCACATACTGGCTAACCAGCATCTTTAATTCCAGTTCCAGGGGACCTGATGCCTTTTTCTGACCTCAGGGGAACCAGACAGACAGATGGTGCACATACATACATGCAAACAAAACACTCATCAACATAAAATTTTAAATCTAAAAAAAAAAAAATAGCTTGGAATAAACCTAAGCAAGAAAGTGAAAGACCTGAAATTTCAAAATTTTAAACATTAAAGAAGAATTTAAACATATTAAAGGTGGGTATGGTGTTCCATGCCTTTAGTCCCAGCACTCAGAATGTAGAAGCTGATAGATTTCTAATGAGTCTGAGGCCAGCCTAATTTGCATAGAGGAACCTTGACTCAAACAAATACTAGAAGATAGAAGCACGGCTCTATGATGACTGAAAAATTAATATTGTAAAAATGAGTATAGCACCAAAAGCAATGTACAAATTCAATCCAATCCCCATAAAGTTCCAATTACATTCTTTGTAGGAATAGAAAAAAAATAGAATTGATATGGAACCCCAAAAGACCCCAGATAGCCAAAATAATTTTGGGAAAAAACAATGCTTGCAGTATCATCATATCTGATTTCAGGTTTATTGTCATAGCAGTAAAAACAGAATGGTTTTTATATCTATGTATTAATACATAAATTAATTAAACAGAAGCAAATAACCAGATATAAATCTATACAGTTACAGCCACCTGAGTTTTGACAAAGCTTAAAAATATACACATTGGAGAAGACAGCCTCTTCAATGAATGGTCCTGGAGAAACTGGATATTCATGTGTAGAAGAATAAGGTTCAATCCCTATGTCTCACTCCCTGCAAAAGTCAACACTAAGTCGGGCGGTGGTGGCGCACGCCTTTAACCCCAGCACTCGGGAGGCAGAGCCAGGTGGATCTCTGTGAGTTTGAGGCCAGCCTGGTCTACAGAGCGAGATCCAGGACAGGCACCAAAACTACACAGAGGAACCCTGTCTCAAAAAACAAAAAACAAAACAAAAACAAACAAACAAAAAAGGCAGCACTAAATAAATAAAGACCTTAATGTAAGACCTGAAATTCTAAACCAGGAATCTCAGGGAAAAGTAGGAAAAGCATTTCAATATAGCTGCATATGAAACGCTTTCTGAATGGGACTCTTATCTCCCAAGAAACAGGGCCAAAAACTTGACAAATGGGACTGTGGGCTACTAAAAGGTTCTTACAGGAAAGGAAACCCAACTGACTGAGACAGCCTGTACAGCAGGAGAGATTCTTTGCTAGCTATACATCGAAAAGAGGATTAATATCTAGACCAGTTCTCAGCCTTCCTAACGCTGCGATCCTTTAATACAGTTCCTCATGTTGTGGTGACCCCCCCAACCACACAATTATTTTGTTGCTACTTCATAACTGTAATTTTGCTACTGTTATGAATCATAATGTAAATAATGTAAATCATAGCTAATACGTGAGTGACTCCAAGGGGGGGTTGCAACCCACAGGCTGAGAAAATTATCTGGGCAAAAAACAAAACAAAACTCAAAATACTAAATAACAAGAAATCAAACAAATCAGCTAACAATGGAACTAATAAAATGAGCAGAAGTTCTCAAAAGATGGGGTTCAAATGGCCTGTAAACACACGGAAAATGTTCAGTATCACCAGTCGTCAGAAAAATGCAAGCAAACAGCAAACGAAAATGACATTAGCGTCCATCTCACCCCTGCCAGGATGGCAGTCACCAAGGAAACGGTAACAGTGAACAGCTGGGGCATACGTGCTCAAAGGGAGTCCTTAGACTCCGCCGGTGGCTATGTGCCTTAGTGCAGCCACTGGGGGTGCTCCTCAAACAGCAAGAACAACCAACAAAAACACTCCCATATGGCCCTGGTAATCTGCTCTTGAGTATTTACCCTTCCCCCCAAAAAAAATCACAGGGTGATTCAAACAAAGTTTAACAAGTCTGCTGCAGGGAGCGTCACAACAGCTAAGGTTGGCCACCAAGGTGTCCATCAACAGGACAGTGAACGAGGGAAGCATGGTTTATGTAAACACTGGAACTTTTTTCAGCTGCACTGAACAAACTTCCGTCATCTGCAGAAGGAAGTCCATGTAACCGGACATCAGGACACGAAGGACAAACAGCACATTTCTTTTTTGGGCCCTAGATTTTACAGATACATGAAACCGTCTTGGTACAGACAACAAGAAAGTAGAAACAAAAGAGTCAAAGGCACAGACCGGTGAAAAACAGCGGGGAATGGGGAGAACGTCCTCCAGGCAGACGGTGTGCGAGTGCACAAACCACCTCACACAACTCAGTTTAACAAATAAAAATTGCCGGGCAGTGGTGGCGCACACCTTTAATGCCAGCACTCGGAAGGCAGAGCTAGGCGGATCTCTGTGAGTTCGAGGACAGCCTGGTCTACAGAGTGAGATCCAAGACACCAAAACTACACACAGAAACCCTGTCTCGAAAACAAACAAACAAACAAAAAAACAAAACCAAAAAAAAAAAAAACAAATAAAATTAAAACCGACACAGTGCAGTCAAAAGACTGTTCTAACTATACAAGGGAAAGGGGGGATGGAGAGTAAGGTGGTCTGGTGGGGGAACAAAAGAAGAAAAGACTAATCATGAAAACTGAAAAAGGAAAATCGGATATATGAAGGGGATTAAAAGAATAAGAATATGGGCCGGGCAGTGGTGGCGCACGCCTTTAATCCCAGCACACAGGAGGCAGAGGTAGGTGGATCTCTGTGAGTTCAAGGCCAGCCTGGTCTACAGAGTGAGTTCCAGGACAGGCACCAAACTACACAAAGAAACCCTGTCTCGAAAAATAAAAAAAATAAAAAAATAAAAAAAGAGTGAGAATATTTGGAATCCATACATGGCAGGTGTGTGGGGTGTGTGGGGTCAGCTGAGCCTGTGGACTCTTGTTTCTCCCACCATTTAGGCTGGTGCTGACCCTGAGTGGGACAAATAAACACCAGGCCATCTTCACTTCAGCCTACCGAGGGCCTCTGCTGGCCACACTGGGCTTTGCAGCCTGTGTGCTGGGCAGGCCCTCTCACCTTCTTACCAGCCTGAAGTTCCTCAATTCCTTCACCCAGGAGCAGCTAAAGGTCTAGCTGAGGGGTGGGGAGTGTCTCCAGGTGTGTTGGGAGTGGGGCGAGTGACCACGGTGCTGACATCTGTGTGGGTGGACCTGTCCTCCTACTTTCAAAGCCCACTAAACTGGAGGCTGCAGCTGGGAGGCAGACTATGGCCACTGGACGTCAGGGGTCTCAGAGTCCACAGAGGGACACTCAAGGCTAGGTGCTGATACACCTGCTGGCCCCAGGCTCAGTGCTGTCAAACTCCAGAGTACTCTCAGTTGATCAGGTCAGCTCCAGGCAGCCAGGGTCCCTGTTCCATGCACTTCACTGCCTGGGCCCAGCTTCCTGCCTGTTGGACCTTTTGACTTCTCAATACCAGCCACCCACTCTCCATAACTGCCTCCCAAGCTCTCACCCCGAGCTGTGTTTGGCTTTCTTCCTTTTGTAGCATTTATCTTCCTGTTTCTACATAATTCCCAGCTGTCCTGTCTCTGCTTTTATGAATGTCTTTGTAATAGTATCTCTCTCCCCACCTCTCTCTATATATGCACACATAATACACGTGTGTGTGTGTGTGTGTGTGTGTGTGTGTGTGTATTAATTTGTTTGGTTTTTTGTTTGTTTGTTTTTGTTTTTTTATTATTTTGTTTTTTTTTCTTATCTCAACTCTTCTCCTCCACCAGGGCCCATGAAGTCACCTTCTCAGCCTCCATCCATCTGGAAGTCTCTGGCTTAGGTTTTGACCACGTTGAAGAGCTACAGTAGGTGCCATTGAGCCTTTTGTGAACTTTCTCCACATTGCCCATTAGTAATTAGTTCCAGTCTGCTACGTTCCTGGTCTTGTGCCCTGTGAACCTCTGGCTAAGGGCAGTCAGCCGGGCCCTCTTCGAGAGCTTCCTCAGAGGTGGACTTGGCCATGAGAACAAAATAACAGGCCATGAGGCTATAAACAGACATTGATTTCACAGTTTCAGAGCCTGGGAGCCAAGATCAAGGAGCTGGCAGGTTTGGCTCTTTTTTTTTTTTTTTTAAGAGATTTTCTATTCATTTTACATATCAAACACAGATTCCCCTGTCCTCCCTCCTCCCACCCCCAGCCTTCCCCCACAACCCACCCCACATTCCCATCTCCTCCAAGGCAAGGTCTCCCATGGGAAGTCAGCAGAGCCTAGCACATTCAGTTGAGGCAGGTCCAAGCCCCTCCTCCCTACACCAAGGCTGCACAAGATGTCCCACCACAGGCACTAGGCTCCAAAAAGCCAGCTCATGAACTAGGGACAGGTCCCGGTCCCACTGCCTGGGGGCCCCCTAAACAGTTCAAGCTAAACAACTGTCTCACTTATCCAGAGGCCTAGTCCAGTACCATGGGGGGGCTCCTCAGCTATTGGTCCATAGTTCATGTGTTTCTGCTAGTTTGGCTAGTTGTCTCTGTACTTTTTCCAATCATGGTCTCAATATCTCTTGCTCTTAGAATCCCTCCTCTCTCTCATTGATTGGACTCCTGGAGCTCGGCCTAGGACCCGGCAGTGGATTTCTGCATCTGCTTCCATCAGTCACTGGATGAGAGTTCTATGATGACAGTTAGGGTATTCAGCCATCCAATCACCAGAGTAGCAGCATTATTTGTAATAGCCAGAACCTGGAAACAACCCAGATGCCCCTCAACTGAAGAATGGATAAAGAAAATGTGGTACATCTACACAATGGAGTACTACTCAGCAGAGAAAAACAATGCCATCATGAGGTTTGCAGGCAAATGGATGGAACTAGAAAATATCCTGAGTGAGGTAACCCAGACTCGGAAGGACAAACATGGTATGTACTCACTCATAAGTGGATACTAGACGTAAAGCAAAGGATAACCAAACTGCAACCCACAGCTCCGGGGAGGCTAGCTAGCAGGGAGGACCCTAGGAAGGACACATGGATCGCCCAGTGATAGAGAAATGGATGAGATCTACATGAGAAAACTGGGGGTGGGGGTGGGGTAATAGAGGGCAAGGGTCGGGGAAAGAGAGCTTAGAGGAGCTGGAGGTTCAAGCTGGAATGGGAACACAGTGGGAGAACAAGGAAAGAGATACCATGATAAATGAGGCACCATGGGAATAGGGAGAAGCAGAGTGGTAGGGAAGTCCCCAGGAATCCACATGATGACTCCACCATAGACTACTGGCAATGGTCGAGAGGGTGCCTGAGCAGGTTTGACTTTTGCTGGGGGCCCTGCTTCCTAGTTCTCAGATGGCTGTGAACCACTGTATGCTTACATGGTGGAAGGGAAGAACCCTGGTCCCCTCTGCTGGTTTAAAACCACCAATTCTGCCTGTGAGGCCTGCCCCTCTGAAAGGCCGCCCTCCTAACCCCATCCCCTTGAGGTAGTTCTCAACACATGCAGGGTAGGTGGACACAAACATCCGGGCCACTGAGAGGCCCTCTGAATTTCATCACCTGTCTGAGCTTTGACAGCCAAGACTTGTCCCATTGTCCTTCAGTTCTTGGTATCAGGTGGTACTCTCCAGCCATCTTTGAACATCTCAAGAGAATGTAGTTTCCGGGAGCTCTCCCAGGCAGAGATGTTGCACACAAAATGCGTCCTTTGATGAGGAAGACTGGGAGAGGGACTAAGGAGAGAAATAGGGAGAGGGAGTGAGGAAGTGTGGAAGGAAGGGAGAGAGAAAGAGAGAAAGGGAGGGAGAGGGGAGGATGAGAAGGAGGACAATAGCAAAGAATAGAGAATACGTTGCCCACGGGAGAGGAATGACCTTGGTATTACTACAGGTTCTACCTAGAGGCAGGAAAGGGTGATATTTATGAATGACTTCATAGAATGTATCTGCTAGCCGGGCGGTGGTGGCGCACGCCTTTAATCCCAGCACTCGGGAGGCAGAGCCAGGCGGATCTCTGTGAGTTCGAGGCCAGCCTGGTCTACAAAGTGAGTTCCAGGAAAGGCGCAAAACTACACAGAGAAACCCTGTCTCGAAAAACCAAAAAAACAAAAAAACAAAAAAAAAAAGAATGTATCTGCTAAATTCTACAGAATGAGCAAAGGACACAAGCTACTGGAGCCCAGAGTCACCTAGCAGTTGTGGGTTGAAACCTGAGATTCCTTTCAGGGGGTGCTGGACGCTCCCTCACCTTAATAAGGGGGCTTCTGGGAGCTTTAGTCACCCCACACCACATTCACAGCACAGAGTGGCCAGGGTGTGGGCGATAGAGGAAGCTGCAGAAGAGATCCATGGAAGCGCCTTACTGTGATGTACAGAACAGCCGTGGAGCTTCAAGGGCAATCAGAGCAGCTCAGAGAAGTGAGACTAGGTCTCTCTTGCTATCAAAAAGTGGAGACTTCTTGAATGGGGGGGGGGGGGGCAGAGTTCAGAGAGTGAAAGTAAAGCCAGGGAGGTCAGAAGTGCAGAGCTACTCCCGGGCTCAGGGCTCCTTCCTCAGCAGATGTCCTAGTGCCCTGGGTTCAAGCGCTGGGCTGTCCAAGAAGGAATGTTCTGTAACAGTTTCCTCCAAGATTGACACCCTCCATCCTGCTGGGAAACTCTTTAAACAGGAAGGTAGACAGGTCAAAATAGCTCAACAACTCAAATCCCTTCAGGAAGTCCATGAAACTGACCAGAGTAAGCAATAAAAGCTAAGAGTCCTCACACAAGCCAAGCTGCCAAGAAGACTTTGGAGACCAGACTGGGTCCTGGAAGAAGCAGAGACCAGGAGAGGTGCCTGTGTAATGGTTAAAAACCAGCTCCCTTTCAAACTGAGTTCCTGTGTAAAAAAGAAAACCTGGGAATCAGCAGGACCTTATTCTTAGCCTAAGTGTTGTTAACTGCAGGATGTCTAGACCACGACCCCAAGGTCAACCCCCATCAGCAGTTGAGGCTTAACAACAGTCTGAAGAGGAGACTGATCTCAGGGCCACCTGTCTAATGTCCCTTTATTGTGTAGCTGTTATCCTGAAATATTAACCAGACACTCATTCCGTTTCTGTAATCTCACTTAGCTGCTTGCTCACAAAACAAACAAAAACATGATAATGCCTCACGCAGCAGAAAATCCCCAGAGTTGAGACAATCGTGGTTTGTGCCTCTAAAAACTCCAGCCTATCTTCCCCTTCAGTTCAGCTCTCAGACTGGCGAAGGAGGCTGCTTATCCCAATGTTGCTATCAATAAAAGAAAATTGTTTATCTTGTAAATTTAGATTTTGTTTGATTGTCTTTCCCTGATGGTCTCAAACTCTACAACACTTGGAAGAGGTTTGGGCCGAGTCACTTGGAAAGGACATGGTCTGCTGAGCGGCCTGCAGGCTGTGCAGTGTGTCCAGGCTCTCCGCTTGTGTGAGCTGTCCCCCATGCTGGGGTGGGTCTTGGTGATGCAGCTGTCTGTGAGTCATTTCTTGTAAGTGACCCCTCCCCCACACTCCTGTAAGTGACCCCTCACCCCCACTCTTGTAAGTGACCCCTCCCCCACCACTCCTGTAAGTGACCCCCCCACCCACACTCCTGTAAGTGACCCCTCACCCACACTCCTGTAAGTGACCCCTCACCCACACTGCTGTAAGTGACCCCCTCACCCACACTCCTGTAAGTGACCTCTCACCCCCACTCTTGTAAGTGACCCCTCCCCCACCACTCCTGTAAGTGACCCCTCACCCACACTCCTGTAAGTGACCCCTCACCCACACTCCTGTAAGTGACCCCTCACCCACACTCCTGTAAGTGACCCCTCACCCACACTCCTGTAAGTGACCCCTCACCCACACTCCTGTAAGTGACCCTCCCACCCACACCCCTGTAAGTAATTCCACAAAACGCTTTGGTTCACCAAGTTGCCTTTGGTGTGGTCTGTACTTTGGTCTGTAGTGAGATTCCTAACTGGCATGTGTCATATCCCCCAGGACAAATTTTCTCAGACAACATTATATGACACCAGATTTCTGTATGCCTCCCACCCCCTTCCTCTGTCTTCTCCTCCCCCCTGAGAGAACTGTCCAGAAGCTTCCTGTCCTGAGTCAGCAGTGAGTTACCTAGATGTGGCTGGTGAGGAATATTGAATGACACTCAGTTTGTGGCCTGTGTTTGGTTTATGGGTCTCCAATAAAAAAGAAGTTCCTGCTGCATCTCACAGATAGGGCCTTCCTGAGCTCCTATGGTGAGAGGGCTGAGACAGGGCCCCACCTGCGGAGATGGGCAGCCTGTCTCTAGAGGCTCCAGCCCCTTGATGAAGCCTTAGATCTTCCTGCATGACATAACTGCCTTATTTCATAATAACTGCATGACATAACTTCCTCAAAATCACGCTGCAGAAATGAGCTTCCACTATGGAGATGGGCAGTCCCTCTGAGCCTGACCACACGGTGGAGCCAAGCACAAACTTGGGCAGTTCTTTCAGTCATGAGTTTGGAAAGTGAAGACAGCAGACTCTGAAGCTCCATCACTCACTCATCGTTGCCTCATCTGGTCTGATTTGGAGACGGTAAAGCCGGAGTGTTCTATTTCTATCATTATGCCCACGTTTCTTAGCCAGGTTCACTCTCAAGTGAGTATTTTCTGCCTATCTCTGTCTGTGTTTTTTGTATCTCAGGGTTCAAGATGACAGATTCGAGGCTGTCTCCGAGTGATGCTGTGAGGAATGGAGGAAGGGCCCAGGAATCACAAGAGAAGTGATTGATTGCTGGAGAGCAGAGAGAACAGGGCTAGGCAGTGAAAAGTGAGAAAGCAGTCTGTAGCTCCAGCCCCAGGCCTCCGTGTGGGCAGAGGAGGCCGGGTGGACAAGGTGAAGACCAGCCATCCAGCCACTGGGTAAGTCTGCAGTTCATGAAGTCATCATAAAGGCAGGGGGCAGGGTGCACCCCAACTCAGCTCCTGGGTAGGAGGACAGTGTGTGAATGCTCATGGACGTGTAGATAAGTTCAGGCAGCAGAGGCTCAGGCTGTGAAGGGCATGGTTGTCAGGCACCCACCCCATCTTCTGTCAATTTAGGGTAATTTTGAAGGCCTGTAGCCCTGAATCTGAGTCTTCTCCATGGTTTTCCATGGGTGGGATCAAGTATGCTTCTAGAGCATAGCGCCAGCGTCCTCGGCCTCCTGAGGGTGTTGAGTGCTGACTGGTCTCCAGCACAGCTCTCAGTGCCCTTTTGCCCTCCCCCACTCTACGGTGTACGCAGAAGACGATGTGGCTTTGACACCAGCCACTTCAGATGTGCAAACAGGAGTATCTGGAGCAAGGGAGAACTTGCCTGGCCACTGCCTGTAGTGGCTTCAGGCACACAACAAAAGCAAGCTCCTAGTGTGAAGGTAGCTCTGTAAGATAACTGCCCTGGGATAGGTCCAGGCACAGCGCAGAACGGACAGTGTGAAAGATGAACTTCTCAACACCAACAGACTGCTCCTCTGTCCACAAGACTCCAGTGTGAGGGATCCAAGAAGGCACGCTTATTTTTGTCGTTAAAATTGTTTTGTCTTTTCTGATTTTCCTTGTTTTATCCTTTCTCTGTGTGTATTTTTTTTTACAAGGTTTCCTTTTAATTCTTCTGTTTATTTTATTTTATTTATGCATTTTACTTTATGGTATAAAAAGATATCTTTAATTTCTTCTGGTTTTCCTCTCCTACTTCATAGCACTTTCTCCTTCCTTCTTTTATCTATCTACCTGTAATTATCTATTTATCTATCTATCTGTCATCCATTTGTTTTTGTATAAATTGTGTATGTGTGGTTGTGTGAACATATACAGTGTCTGGAGTTTTGAGGACAACCTTGAGTGGAGTATGTGTCCTTGCCTCCAACCTGTGTGACATGGGGTTTCTCTGTAGTGTTTCTGATATGGCTAACAAGTTAGCTGGCCCACAAGCTTCTGGGAATCTGTCTCCACCTTCCATCTCCCCATAGGAACACCGAGATTATAGACCTCTGTGCTACTAATCTGACTTTTTGTAAGTGTGTTCTGGGGATTCAAACTCAGATTCTTAGGCTTCTGGGACAAGTGTTCTAACCCACCTAGCCCTGCCCCAGCCCTCCTTCATTCAATCACAGGTTCTCTTTTTACCTTAAATAAATTTTATCTTCATAGCTTACTCTGTGACAAGGGCAACCACTCTCTTTTCTGTGGTTGGTGGTAGAATAGTAATTGATTTCAGTTGGTTTGGGTGCACTTCTAGAAAGTTTCCTATTGCTGCTCTCATGGCAAGGTTCTTTTTTCCTCTTTGAGGAATACTTGCAGTTAAGCTCTCAAGAGAAGAGTGCTCACCAACAAGACCCCCAAACAAAACTTGAAGAGTTATCCATTTCAACTAATAAGCAGATTTCTCTCTCTCTCTCTCTCTCTCTCTCTCTCTCTCTCTCTCAATTCAAAACTCTACTTGCAAAAATGATCAGTAGCTTTCAACACTGTACAAATAAGCAAATGAATGAAGTAAGAAAATAAATCCAGAACCTAGATTAGAAAGCCAACAATAAGGGTGAGAAATTAAAATTAGATTGTGATGAAAAACACCAGTAATTCTGGAGATAAAAAATAAATCAAGCCGGGTGGTGGTGGCGCACGCCTTTAATCCCAGCACTTGGGAGGCAGAGGCAGGCGGATCTTTGTGAGTTCGAGGCCAGCCTGGGCTACCAAGTGAGTTCCAGGAAAGACGCAAAGCTACACAAAGAAACCCTGTCTCGAAAAAACAAAAAATAAAATAAAATAAGTCAGACAAAAACACAGCAGAAATCACCACTGATAAACTAGATCTTCTTTTTCCAGGAGAAATAACTTCAAGACTTGAAAATAAGGCTGAGGAAACACCCATCCAGATATAAATAAAGGAAAAATAAATAAGCATGGCTGTTTACAGATTGCTCTATCTGGACATCCCTTGAGGGAGGGGGAGAGAAGGTGTGGAGTCAACAACACAGACACCAGGAGTCAGGTGAGAAGCAAGCAGCAGACTTGTTTATTGTGGATATGGGGCCAACCTACATACCCTCTCCTGATTTCCCATTAACATCTGGAGTCTCTCTTAGCTGTGTTGTCTCTTTCTCATTGGCCCCCAGCATTCTGATGGTGATGCATCACCAATCACCAGGTGCAGTGGCAGACTCCAAATTGGCTCAGAGAGAAGTAGCCTATGCACACTACCCAGGACAGGGCAGCTACAGTTTTATCAGGTTAACTGGCTGTGCTCCTCCTATACATGCCAACCTCTCTGAAGAACTCTGACATGATCAAGAGACTGAGAATCCACAGAGTAAAAAGAAGGGACTGAAATACAAATGAACAACATCAAAAATCAATGTAACAAAATCATAGCATAAAATTCTTCCAAGTTAGGGAAATAAATGGATATTCTGACATAGGAGATGTCATAGTTTAAGTTTCAGTTGCTGTAAAGAGGCACCAGGACCACAACTCTTACAAAGGAAAATATTTAATTGGGGCTGGCTTACAGTTTCAGAGATTTAGTCCATTATCATCATGGTGGGACATGACAGCATGCAGGAGGACATGGTGCTGGAACAGGAGCTGAAAGTCCTACATCCAGATCCACAGGCAACAAGAAGTGAATTGTGACATTGAGCACAGCTTTAGCATAGGAGACCTCAAAGCCCACCTCCACAGTGACACAATTCCTCCAACAAGGGCATGTCTCTAATAGTGCTGCTCCTTTTGGGGGCCATTTTCTTTCAAACCACCACAAGAAGTATTTGGGATCTCAAATAGATGTGGTCAGAGAAGAAATTCACCACAACACATTGTGGCTAAAATACTAAGTCAACAGAGCAATAAAAAAACATTAAAAGCTGAAAGAAAAAAATGCCAATTCACAAAAGGAAACCCATCAAAATAACATCAGACTTCTCATTAGAAGCCTTAAAAGCCAGTGAAGTCTGGAACAATATATTCCAAACCCTTAAATACTGCTAACCATGATCATTCTATCCAGCACTGTTATCTTCTAAAACAGATTAAGAAATATAGGCCCTCCAGAACAGGCACCACTAAAGCAATTCACAAACACTCAGGATGCACTACAGAAGATACTTTCAAGAATACTGTGTACAGAGAAGGAAGATATGCAGCCTCAATCTCAAGAGCATAAGAACAAGCTTTATAAAAAGACTGGGTAAACTAAGGAGAGCCAGGAAAGAAACCATCCATTATGTCCAACACAGTAAACTAACAAACCTCCTGTGCTAGGAAATGGGAATAGAAAGTAATATTCAAACCAAAAAAAAAAAAAAAGACAATGAAATTGAGACTGAGGAGATGGCTCAGCAGTTATAGATGTGTCCTGCTCTTGCAGAGGACCCACATTCTGTTCCTAGCACCCACATTAGACAGCTGGCAACTGCCTGTAACTCCTCCATCTCCAGGGAACCCAACACTCCCTTCTTGCCTTTGCAGGTACCCACACATGTGTGAAAATGGCCACACATAGGCCCACAATACACAAAATTGAAAATAAAAATCTTTTACAAAGAAAGAAGAATAACAAAATTGAAGGAATCAGAAAATCCCACTCAATAGGAACCTGAAATGCAAAGGGTCTTAACTCTCCAACTGCAGTATGAATGTAAACACAAGGTCTGGCTATTGCTATAGCAAGAAACACGTCTCACTAACAAGCACACACAGGCTGAAGGTAAAAGGATGAAAATCATAATACATGCAAATAGAAGGCAAAACCAAACAAGAAGTGTTTCTACTCTTTCTGACAAAGTAAATCTCAAGCCAAAATTAGTAAGAAAATATAAACAAGGCCACTATATATTAAGAACAGGAACAATCCACCAAGAGGATTCAATAAGAGGCTGGAGAGATGCTCAGTGGTTAAGGGCACTGACTGCTCTTGAAGAGCACCCAGGTTTGGTTCCCAGCACCCATGTGATGTTTCACAATCATCTGTAACACTAGCTCTGAGGATCCAATGCTCTCTTCTGGCCTCCTTGGCCACCATGCATGTATACAGGCAGGCAAACACTCATACACATAACACAAAAACTTTAAAAAGAAGATGCAAATATTTGTGTGCCAAATTTCATAAAACAAGCACAGAGGGACAGACAGACAGACCTAGTTGCAATAATGATGAGTGACCTCAATAGCCCATGTGGGATAAGCCATGTGGGCCAGTGCCTGATTTTAGGAGATCCTGCTCTAAGACTGCACTCAAGGTTTGCAAAAAAATCCACAATGTCAGTGAGAACTAAACTTTTCTATCTGAGGGGCATTGGGAAAAGAAACACATGCATACTGATGCTAACTTTCCTTTTTACTTTATGTTAAAAAATATCTGTCTGAAAATCTCTCTGGCTCCATATAGCTATATATCTCTATCCAACAGAAAAAACTCTGGACAATATATGAGTTACATTTTGAGGGTCACATTGCACTTCTTGAGTAAACAAACAATAAGAAGCAGAGCCATGATGGTAACACATAGAAATCACACAGTTTCTCTCAAGATAGGGTTGTCAAGCTGACCAGGCATGATAAGTAAACATGGCAATGCTTGGCTGTCAGCCAGACTCCCTGTAAAGTGAGGGTGAGGGGCATGTAGCACCCAGTGCCCAGCTCTTCCCTGAGGGACAGTGACCTTAAAAGCATCCCAAATCTAAAAATATATTGTCCTATCCTGTCTGCAACCCCAGATTAATTGCTATTCTGTTACCTGTGTAAATTTCAGGACCTGAACAATAAACAGTTAGTTGGCTGAACATTGAGTCTTGTATCATAAAACTGAGTTCGTGCAGAGCCTGTTGCTGCAGGGAATTATGTCTACTAAATTTGCTTTGTGCATGACCTTGGTTAAACAAACAGACACTGGGGAATTTTTCCTTCCTTGTACATTCATTTGCAAGGGCAACTAGTTTACTTTGAATTTACTCTGAGACAAAGGTCCGGCTATGAAAGTATATTCTAGTATTATTTCTATTCATCAAAATTATACAGCTGAAGAAAAAAAATCATCTTCCTGACTATCCACAGATATATGTGAGCCCAGTAGATGGAATATATTCACAAGATAAATACACAGGCAGTGGGGGGAAACACCCATAGCTGTTTTAAGGGAGAAATGTGGTGGCACATGAGAAAATTACAGACAGGAGCAACCAGAATCCATAGCAGCCTGTGACCTCATAAGCCTTGCTTGACAAGGTTCCTCCATCAGAGTTATTCATCTGGTGGGTTGACCTTATGATTATCAGTTGTCATCTGCTGCATAGTCTTATGGCCCATGACAGCTAATCAGTTGGGCCTTGAGGATGACCCTACAGAATGGTTGTGACGGCTATTGCTTGTCAGCTTGACTACTAAACCCAAGTTACTGGACACACCTGTGAGGGATTTTTCTTTACTGAATTATTTGAAATGGGAAGACCTCGCCTAAATCCATATCTTTTAGTGTGAGATGATCCACCTTAAATCTGGGTCATACCTTCTGGTGGTAGCCTATATAAAAAACGTGGAAGAATGGAGTGCTTGCTTTTTGTCTGCTTGCCCTTGCCAGCAAGTTCATTTCTTCACTGGTATTAGAGCCTTCTTTTCAGGATTCTGGTATATACTGAAGACTAGTTAAGACATCCAGCCTCATGGACTGAACAACTACCAGATTCTTGGATTTTCCATCAGGAAACAGCCGTGTTGGAATAGTTGGTCCTGTTTTGGTTTTGTTTATATATATATATATATATATAGTTTCATTCTGTTATGTCTGTTTCTATAGAGAACCCTGACTAAAATATAGTTCATGCTCTTCAGGAACTAGCTTTTGCTGAGCCCAAAATCTTCCCCAACATCCACAAGGCTCTACTCTGTCAAAGCTTTTAGGCATCCAATGCAAGGCCTTTACAGACAGACTGAGCCAGAATGATGCTGAGATGTTTATTAGGAGTCAGCTGGTATTGGGGATGGGTGGAGCTGAGGGAGGAGGAAAGTTCAGCAGTGATGGTGGAGAAAGTGGTCCAGGGGAGGGGAAGTCCAAGGATGTCCCAGAACTGTGTTGGTGTTGGGGCAGGACCAGCAAGTGCATCCATGATCGGCTGCTGTGGCAAAGAGAACAGAGATGAGTGGCAGGTGCTGGCCAGAAGTGTTCTATTCTGAAGCATTTGTGCAGTCATTGCTCCGAGGCCACAGTCACAAGAGTGATCCTGTCTCTTACACCCATGATCTGTCAAATATCCGAGTGTCCCTGGGTGTGGGAGGTAGGGGAATATAAGGGTGCAAAGGGCAGAGTCCAGGGAATAGACTAGGGATCACTTCTTGAGTAGACCATTTTAGCCCAAGTGGATGAGATAAGGATCAAAGCACATAGTCCTCCCAGAGGGCCACTTACCCTAATCACTCTCAGGGGTGCACTGATCTGCAGAAACCAAGAAAAGGCCAGGGGTGAGAAGGAGCTCTGGGTAAGGGCCCCATCACACCTGCAGCTCAGACCCTTCCACAACCAAAACTTGAAGCTGGGCTCTGGTGCCCTGGGGGGCGGGGGGGGGGGGGGAGCAGTGGGGTTTGTGGGAGGCAAAAACACATGAGTAACAGAGCGACACACAAACACATAAGGTGCCCAGAGGCATACAGGAACATGCAGAGGTGTGAGGGACAGTGGAGACAAAGAAGAACCGAGACAGGGTGCTCTCAGAGAGGAGAAACGAGGGGGAGGGGGAGGGGCGTGGGCAGTCCCACTCTCACCCCTCTGCTCAGGCACCAAGATGTTTTCCTGTCGTAATCCCTTGCCCTGTGCAAATTTCTTAAATTCTTCCATGGCCTCTGGGTTTTCCTCAGGGTTTCTCCCTGTGGGGAGAGGGCCAGGTGAGCAAGGCAGTAGTGATGCAGAGCTCTGGAGGGAACCAGTGGCAAAGGTCAAGAGCACTGACCAGCACTGGGCCTGTCAACTTGGAGCAGTCAGGAGGAGAGGGAAGTGGACCCTGGCCATGGACAAGCAGCTCTGGGCTGGGGACACCCAGACACCGAGTGATCCAGGGGGCTCTTTGTAAACCTAAGAGGCTTTCAGGGTCACTCCCCAAACCAGTAAGAGCCCTGGATCTCAGAGTGCGACCCTTTGAATGTAATTAGGCCCCATAAGCTCTAAGGGCGTGGCACTATTAGGAGGTGTGGCTTTGTTGGAGTAGGTGTGGTCTTGTTGGAGGAAATGTGTCTCTGCAGCAGTGGGCTTTGAGGTCTCGCATATGCTCAAGTCACGCCCAGTGTCCCAGATCACTTCCTGTTGCTTGCAAGTCAAGATGTAGGACTCTCAGCTCCTTCTCCAGCTCCATGTCTGCCTGCATGCTGTCATGTCCTACCATGATGATAATGGACTGACCCCCTGAACTGTTAGCCACTGAATTAAATGTTTTCCTTTATAAGAGTTGCCATGCAGCTGGGTGGTGGTGGCTCACACCTTTAATCCCAGTACTCAGGAGGCAGAGGCAGGCAGATGTCTGTGAGTTCGAGGCCAGCCTGGGCTACAGAGTGAGTTCCAGGAAAGGCTCCAAAGCTACAGAGAGAAACCCTGTCTCAAAAAACAAAATAAAACAAAAAAAGAGTTGCCATGGTCATGGTGTCTCTTCACAGCAATGGAAATTCTAACTAAGACACAGATACATGGGGCTGTCCCTTCATATTGACCAGCAGTTACCTAAGACCCCTGGAAATGGCATTTGCCAGCTCCAGGAGGGTGGGAACACCTCCTCAGTGCTCAGGCCTCCAAAGGTCACATGAGCAGGGTCCCCTCCCAGCTGACCCACTTTCCACTTTGGATTTTATGTACCGCCTGGGCAGCACCCTGAGGCTTCCCAGTTCCCAGTGCCTGGCATGGCTACTGCCCTTCTTATGGCTATTAGAAGCAGAGACCATGGACAGGACATGGCATCTCTGTGGTTCCTCACCCACGAGTTTCCCCATGCGACGTGACTTCCCGTGATGTTGTCCTTCACAGTAGAAGATGTAGTGGTCCTTCACAGAAAGCTCCTGAATATAGATGACCTTCTTGCCCTTGACTACAGGCGAACAGAGAAATATCTCTTAACATTGCAGTTCTTTACAAAACTTTTAGAGGTTTTTCAAAGGAATACTCTGGAACACTTGTGGTCTCCCAGGAGACCCAGCCAGTCCAGCTCTTGTCTCTCTGTGATCTCCATAATTAGACAGAAGCCATTTCCCAGGACATTGCCAGGACCTGCTAAGATTCCAGAGGCAGTGAGGGCTGAGGTTGGCTCCAGGCCTGAGAATCTCCCTGCCCTGCTTTCCTGTACTTAGCATTGGGTTGAGAGCTAAAATGGAGGTGGGGGGGATTGTGTGTGGGAGATGGGGGGGAGCGCAGAACACAGTCAGTCAGTACCTGGGGTGGACTAACCCACAACCTCTAGTGTCTGGTACATGGAACATGAGTGGATAGCCATGCTGGGAGGTGAACAAGGCAGGAAATCACCCCTGCAGGAGACCCTGGGCCGCGGGGGACTCACAGGCAATGTATTTGCCGGGCTCCTCAGTTTTGTGCATCACAATTTTCTTCTTGTGACACTGACCCTTCTTCCTGTAAAACAGGAGCCATGATCAGCTTACCAGGTGTAACAGCCCTGACCAGGTGACCCCAAAATTTCACATCAGCCCTGCCCAAGATTTAGAGTCCTGCCTGGCGCCATGGCTCCTCAAAGGCAGGGGCATTCCATCAACACCACCAAAACAAGACTGGAGAATGGAAAGACTTGGCAGGGACACTCACCAGAATGTCATCTCGACCTCCAAGTCCCCACCTTCCAGGGCTGTCACCGTCATAGGGAACACTTTCTTGGGGCCCTCCCTCTCTGTGTGGTCCTTGTCACATACCAAGGCCTTTATGTGCCAGGTCCCAGAAAGCTGTGGACGACAGAGCCCTGAACACACCCAGTCTGTCTCTTATCCTCCCCAGACTCCAGTACCTGAGCCCGGAGCCTGAACAGACATTCCAGAGGCCAGGCTGCAGCTGTGCAGAGGGCTGACACCACACATCCCCACACATGCCCACTTCAGAGAGAGCCCACCACTTGGGTTCTCTGGCCCAGTGGTAGAAGAGGCTGCCTGCCTTCTAAGTACACACTCTTAGAGGTCTGGAACTCAGCACTGGATAAGTCCTCTGTCCTGAAGATCCCACCTTACGAAGCCTTCTGGTAGCCCAAGTCTCATGAACAAAGACCCACGCCCAAAACCTACTCCCTAGCTCCAGGCCTGTAC
The DNA here is from genome assembly GCF_949786415.1 of Peromyscus eremicus. Taxonomy (NCBI): domain Eukaryota; kingdom Metazoa; phylum Chordata; class Mammalia; order Rodentia; family Cricetidae; genus Peromyscus; species Peromyscus eremicus. The sequence goes on along the minus strand of NC_081419.1, from coordinate 15,119,467 downwards.
TCCTGCAGAGGCTACATCTGCTGGTGAAACAGTAGAGTCCCTGATCTGACCATCTCATGCTGGGGTGCAAGGTTGGACTTCGGTCTTCAAGGACACCTCTTGAACAAGTCTTCCAGCACCAACCAGGGTTGTGCCTTTGTCCTACCTCCCCTCCTCACCTCCTCCTGGTAATCCAATGGGACTTCCTGGGCCTTCAGGACAGCCACCAGCCCCAGAAGCAAGAAAATCAGGAGGTTCTTCATCTTCAGTCGCTGGGCTCTCACACAAGGCAGGTCACCTGGAGAATGTCTGCTCCGCATCCTCACAGGGTGCCCTTTATATCCCCCATGGCCAGGGATGTGTGCCCACTTGGCACTGGCCACGTCCCTCCTGCCCTTCTATCATGGCCAAATCCACATCCATCATGGAAGTGGAAGGTTGTTGTTGTTGGGATCTGATGAATATCAACTCAATGTCACCTACAGATGAAGAAAGACACACAATGCCCTGCAATGTCTGCACCACCAAGAGTTGTGCTCACAAAGGACCCTGGGAAGATGAGTGACTCAGGGGCAGGGAGGTTGCACTTTGGGCAGGGAGGAGGGCCAGGCTTCCCTTCACACCCCTGCCCTCCATCTGTCCCTGGCTGCCCTGAGCTGTGTCCCCTGAGACCTGGCTTCTGACCTCCTGCTGCTGAGGATGGGGCTGGGCTAAACCACCAGAGAATGTCTGCTTGTTCCCAGATGGTCTGGCCCCTGCCTGGGAGGGAGGCCACTTCACTGTCCTATCCCTGCATGGATACCCCACCTGGACCTTCCTGTAAGTGGGGACACAAACTCCTGACTCCAGTCAGTTTAAATATCATCAGGGTAGACCCCTGCCACACTAGGCAATACCCTGACCCTGACCCACTTCATTCTGCACTGAGGCCAGCTGTGTGCTCTGCAGGACACTTCTTACTCCAGATGTCTTGGTCCTTTTTCACTAACTGGCCAATGCCCATCTACTCAATCACCAGTTAGGGTTCACAATTTTAAGTTGGCCGCATGAAGGATTCCAGCCACACATGAATATTTGTCCCCTGAAGGAATCGGTGAAGGGGGGGGGGGTCACCTGTGTGAGCTCAAGGGGATTCATCTCCAACAAGGGGGCTTGGCTTGCTGAGAGGACATTTTCAGAGCTAGGGCTGCCCTGGTACAACTGAGGTCCATGTGTGTTCATTTCTTGCCATCTTGTGCCCTGAGGTGGGATGAAGAACCAGGGTCCACCACAGCCTGTCCTGAGCCCACCCTTGTGCTCCTATTGAACTTCCTTCCTCTGGAGTCCACAGCTTCCCTTCTCATTAGCTCTGAATACCCACTTGCTCTCAACAGGGTCAGATCTCATTCCCTTTGGGTCAATAAGCTCACATGGCACCAGATGTGTTCAGAGTTCACTATGGCTGCTCTCTCTCTCTCTCTCTCTCTCTCTCTCTCTCTCTCTCTCTCTCTCCCTCCCCGTGTGTGTGTGTGTGTGTGTGTGTGTGTGTGTGTGTGTGTGTGTGTGTGTGTATACCTCAGCCCAGCTACCTCCTCAACAAGAACTTTGCTTTTTACTCCTGACCCTGCAATGCGGCTCCTGAGCTCATCTCCTTCCTTGAGACCCACCTGACCTAGTCCCTGGAGACAAGTTCTGGGCCCACAATAGCATTTTTGTGCCTCTCTGGACCAAGATCAGGCAGATCCAAGAGTCTATAAACAATATTAATGAACTTTCTCTGACATGTTCTGGGGTTGTGCGAAAGCACCAGCATGAACCAGTCCTGGGTCTCCACCATGGAAGCTGCTGCTGAGCAGGAAGCAGCTACGACCTGGATGTGATAATGTGGGTCCTTGTGCTCTTTGAGAGCAGAGGTTAGGAAGCAGGCTAGCAATTCCATGTCATTGATAGTCCTCATTCTACCTGACATGTTTTCTTCTGCTTGCATGAATGAATCATTTATCTAATCACCTTACCACATAGGTACACGTGTGCTTCAACCCTTGAGACAAGAGGGGAACAAGACACGTGATTAGCAGATCCTGGGACACCAGCGGGGCTCTGAGTGCCGGTGGAACCGTCCAGAGGCCTGCTACTGTCCATCTCCCTTACTTATGTCCCAGGGCCCGAATTCTCCCAGTTCTCCCTCTGTTTGTAGGTAGTGGTCAAGGTAAAGTGGCAGCAGACACTAATTGGAATGGGTAGGTTGCATGAACATTTTCCTGGGGAGACATGAGCAAATATCTCCCCCATCAGATGGGTACCCATGACAAATCAAAGTATCACTCCACCAATTTCTAACTTGGAAAACCAATGAGTTTACTGGGCTTTATTTACAGAGCATGGGTGAGCCTAAAGCATCCCTTCCACTTGAAAGTATCACCCAGCATAGATGATGACTTCTCCATCCTTTCCTCAACTAAACCCTTCACAGTATATATACTCTAGCACCTCCTGAGACCAGGAGACCACATGTCATTAGGTCAGAACTACCTTTAGGGGGATGGGAGGTACAGGAGAGAATAACCAGAATCTCAGATGAGAATCCAGTAACTCTCCCAACACCCCCTTCTATGACTAAACATTAACCGTCAAGAGGCCAGATGTTGAGTCTCTTGCTAGTAGCTGAAGTCTCTCTGATGAAGATAACAGCTGCTCTGCTAGGAGAATAGCAGTATGTATGGAGGACAGTGCTCAACTCTAGGTAGGACAGGACCTGGGGCCAGGCCATGGTGGACAGGACCTGGGACTTGAGGTTATATTTCACTGAGGGCAGATGCTCTCAAGGACACAGCAGTACAGATTCCAGGGCCACCACTGGGAGAAGGTAAAGCAAGACAGAGAAGCTTCCTGTCCCCAATGCTGCACAGCTAAAGTATTTCCCTGGGGTACTCCATCACTTTCTGGGGTCAGTTGCTGTGGGACTGACTGCTTCTGGTCACCTCTCCACCCTTGTCTCTGATTCTCAGGGAGGTCCCAGCTTCATGGGGCTGCTCTTCTCTAGATACTCACTGGAGGGCCAGTGTCTGCGCTTTACACGGCATTTACATGTAAGGAGATCTTAAAGGCTCTCACCACAGCACCAAGCCAGAAGGTGGCTGGCCAGAGCTGAGCACATCTAGAAAGCGTGAGTCAAAGGAATGTCAACGACTACAAAGCAGCCACACAGTGGGTTACAACTTGTCCCCATGACTGTCTAGTAAACCATTTCAGAGACTGTGTCTCCCACATTTTGAAAGCCCAGCTGTGGACTCCATTTAAAGCCTAAAGAGTCAGTGTCCACAGTAGGCTGTGGCTGACAGTACTGGTGGCCAACCCTCAGAGTCCCCTGAAGCTGTGATAGACACTTCCTGACCCACTGACTCCGGGTCAAGTGCCTGCATTATTCTTTTGTGTTTCTCCGACCCACAGCCTGGAAGAGCAGGTGTGAGTTGATAGCCACACTGTCACAGATGGGTCTGAAGTGTCCCCCACAGGTTCGTGTGTGGAAGCCTTACTCCCAGCTGGTGGCCCTATTTTGGCAGACTCTGCAGACCAAGGCTGGGACTGGTGGAAACTGGTCACTGAGAGCACCTCCTTCAACTAAATCTTATCCAGGCACCTTGTCCTTATCTGCGTCCTTGGCACTGTGAGATGGCCAGCTGTTCCACCTTCTCTGCCGTGATGCTCTGACTCACCACAGGCCCTCAGCCATGAGGCCGAACAGTCGTGGGCAGAATCCCTGAAACCAGGATCCAGGATAAATCCTTCCTCCTGTCAAGTTGTCCTCTCGAGTGTCTAAGGCGATGATGGAAACCTGGCTACCGCACAGTCAGCGGGGATGAGAGCTGACAGGATAATGGGTCTGGCCTTTTCCTCCCCCTGAGATAACATGAATGTCCCAGCCTGTGACTCAGAGGGTCCTCAGGTGGGCCAAGTCCCAGCTGCTGACAATGCTAACTTTCTCAGTGAAATAACTTTTATCAAATGCAATTGAGTTTCTGACAAAGGTACAAAAGCAGTCTCCAGAGATGAGACACTCTTCTGACCCACGGCACTGGATCAGCTGCCAACCACAGGCAGGTCAGCAGACCTTGACGAGAGCCTGGGCATTGCTCACAAAGTCAGCTCTGACAGGATTGCAGGCCCCAATTTCCTGCTGATCTCAAAGCAGTGAGGTGAGAACAAAGGAAGGATTGTCATGACCTGGGTGGCAAGGCACTTCTGAGATCTGCCAGCAAGGAATAACCCTGTGAAGGAAATTAGTGGGTTGACTTCCTCACAGAGAGAATAGCCACGTAGGACACGGTCAGCTGAACACAAAAACAAGCTCTGCATTGAAAAAGCATTTCAGATTACAGGAACAACACTAAAGTCAAACCTCAGCCCTTAACATCAGGAAAGCAAACCAACCATTGAACACGAACAAAGTACTTGAACAGACATGGTTGAGGAAGACGTGTGGGTGGCGGCCAAGTTCACAAGCACACAGGAACGTCCCAGCCACTAGGGAATGTCAGACGCCATATGCCCAAGACGACAGCCAGGCATTGTTAGATAATAACAACTCATGTGCGCTGCTGGGGAAACACAGTAGGGTGTACATGTATTTGGAAAACAGTTTGCAAGTTCTTATGTTGACATACAAACTCAGCATACGGTCCTGCAATTTCTTTCAGGTGTACATGCAGAAATGCAAACATGGGATCATACTAAAGCTTACAGGTAAGTTTACTTTAGGATGGTCTAGAACTAGAAAGGACAGGGCAGACTATGGTGTGTCCACACAGTGAAGTACTAGCTACCACTGAAAAGGACCAATCTGCTGACAGAGACAGCATGTGGACTGCTCTCAAAGGCATCATGCTGAACGAACTTAATCAGTCCAGAGAGGTCACATGCAGTGGGGTTTTATCTGTAATATTCCAGAGAGACAGACAGAGGTTGAGGACAGATCTTTGGGTCCAGATGCTGTGAGATAGGGACGAGGTGACCGTGAAGGGGAAGCAGGAGGGAGATGTGGGAATGGAATGTGACCTTGTGGTGGGAGTGAGGTTATCCCCAGAATGCGAGGTTAGTTTGACATTGAAGACTCAATCTACGCAATTCACCCATGAACGGAACCGCTCCATCCATTGGTTGGGTAGAGATGACGCTAATCTCTTTGATGTCAGCCGGGTGGATTTTCAGTACAGCACAGGGAACTTTGTGAGCTGCAGCTGTCAAAGCTGATGTGGAGACTTGTGGCTGTAAAGACTGTGGTAGAAAAGAAGGCGGACTCAAAACCCACATTCTCAAGTTCCATCTCATGCTACCGTTAAACATCACACGCAAGATGTTAGAAGAAAGCCGAGCAAATATCCAGCTGATAATAAAAGAAGAATTGAATATTTACAGAATTGAACAATATTGACACCCTCTAGCCCAGCTGACCAAGGATAAGGAAATAACAAATAGGACATCAGTAATTAAAAAGGAAGGTATAGTTCTGATACTAGCATGACATTACATGTTACAGAATAAGAGAATATTATGATCAATGTTTTGAAATTAATCTGACAACCTACATGAGATGCACAGATTCCTTAGAAGAAACAGTGTCTCCTCTGTAGAGGAGAGCACTGTCTCCATGGCCCTGTGTATGTGAGAGTATAGCCAGGCATCATGGCTCCTGCCTATAATGCCAGGCATGGGTAGGCTGAGGCAGGACCATCACCATGAGTTCAAGGCCAGCCTGAGCTATATGGTAAGACCCTGACTCAACAAAACAAAACACCTGCATTGAAAATCTTCGTACTAATTCTCTGACCTGATAGACAACTACTTCACTGGCAAATTCAATTAGGGAAACAATTACTATAATCTTTGCACATAGTGTGGTGGGAACAACCTTAATACAAAGCCTGACAAGGACATTAATGGTATTATAAAGTTGCAAGACAATTCCCACTATGAGGGTAGACACAGAATCTGAGCAAGCCAGAGTCACCGTACATGGAGCACAGGAGACTAAGTAGGGGGCTGGAGGAGTGACTAGGTGGTTAAAAGCCCGTGTTGCTCTCCAGAGGACCTGAGTTCAGTTCTTAACACCCATGTCTTGTGGTTTACAACTGCTTATAACTGCAACTTCAGAGGACTAGACACCCTCTTCCGGACTTCACGGACACTCACATACGTGTGCATATACTCACACAGATACAAACATAGTTAAATATAAAATAAATCTTTTTCTAAAGAAGACATTGTCGTCATGTGTGGTTTATTCCTGTAATGCAGTGTTAGTTTAACATTAGAAAATATCAAGCTACCTAAATCACTAATAGTAGACTATATGGAGAAAGAATGGGAACTTCTCTACAAATGGGCTTTTCAGCAATGATTTCATTGACTACTGTGTCAATTTATTTCATTTTAAAATTTCATCATGACTTCAACCAAGGAAGCAATCCCCAAATCCAGCAGGCACTCCCTGGGAACCCACAGGCCACTCTGACCAGGGAAGCAAGTAGGCTAACTGCAGATGTTTACCTCTCTCTCCATTGTAGGCAGACTTTTCTGTCCCACCAGCCAGCTCCCAAATAACCACATGGAGACTTCTTAGTAATTAAGAAAGCTTGGCCAATAGCTTAGGCTTGTTTGTAGCGAGCTCTTACAACTTAAATTGATCAACTTCTATTAGTCTATGTGCTGCCCCGAGACTTGTTTGCCTCACTTCTCATCCTACTTGCTCTGCATCTCATGGCGTCTTCTGGCCACTCTGCCCTTCTTCTTCCCAGTGTTCTCTTAGTCTTGCTCTCCTGCCTAACTTCTTCCTGCCTACCTATTGGCCAGTTAGCTCTTTATTAAACCAATGAGAGCAACACATCTTCACAGTACACAAAAGGATTATTCCACAGCACTTCATTCCTCCCAATCCAATCCCCCAGTCTCATCCCCAGCTCTATAGCAGACCTTCTGCTCTTGCCTCTTCTCACTCTCTCTACCCATTCCCAGGTGACTAAGTAGATCCCAGAGGAACACTCTGCTCTCCTCCCTCTTGTGAAGCCCCTCTCCTGCCCCCAGCCCTTCCCCATTTCTAAGTGTCAGCTCCCAATATCCAGAAACACATTTTACCTGGAGCCCCCAGTGTCCACATCCACCCCAGAAGATTTTCCTACAGGCAACACAGAGCTAGCATACTCTCCTAAGAACCAGATAAGAAACAGAAACCAAGGAACAAAACACCCATCCAACAAAGACAAGACATATATCATCAGCACTGTAAGAGCCAAAGCTAAATTTTAAATACTATGCCTTAGAGACCCATGAAAGAAAAATTCCTCTGATCCGCAAGCCTCTTCCCCAAAGACACATAGTTCCTGAAATAGTGGAGGCTATTGTTTATGGGAGGTAACAAGCCACATGTTTTTGTTCCTGTAAACAGGTTTGCTTGACCTATCTGTACCTGATGGGCTTGATCACATGCAGGCAGGAGGTTCACAGGCTGAAAATACATCAGGATGTATGCTTGCCCCTGATTGGCCCTTATGGAAAATACTTGAGCCACCCCAAAACTTGAATTGGGGCATTTCCCAAGAACCTAGGTATGGCCGGGTGGTGGTGGCGCACGCCTTTAATCCCAGCACTCGGGAGGCAGAGCCAGGTGGATCTCTGTGAGTTCAAGGCCAGCCTGGGCTACCAAGTGAGTTCCAGGAAAGGCGCAAAGCTGCACAGAGAAACCCTGTCTCGAAACACCAAAAAAAAAAAAAAAAAAAAAAAAGAAAGAAAGAAAAAAGAAAAAAAAAAAAAGAACTTAGGTATGGACCTGGCCAGAGCCTGTCTACCTGGCCAATATTTAATTAAAGCTTGCTTGCTTCAAATGTGGCTTTAAACTGTGGTAGTGGTCTTATTCTCAATCAGTGGGATTAACAGAACCTAGACTTACAATCTTCCCAGTCCCAGATGCCTAGATGATAGCATAAAAACACAATCAACAATATCCAGGGGGCTGGAGAGATGGCTCAGTGGTTAAGAGCACTAACTGCTTTTCCAGAGGACCAGGGTTCAATTCCCAGGACCAACATGGCAGCTCCCTGCTGTCTAGAACTCCAGTTCCAGGAGACTCAACACTCTCACATAGACATACATACAGGCAAGACACCAATGCATATAAAGTAAAAATAATAGCCAGGACACCATGTCTCCACTACAGCCCAGCAAGCCTACCACACAGCAGGCTTCTATTCTAATAGAGTTGAAGTACAAATAAAAGACCTTAAAACAGCCTTTATGAACATGATAAGTGTCTTAAAGAGGAAATGAATAAATCCCTTAAAGAAATTGATGAAAATACAAACAGTGGAAGAAAATAAATAAAAATCATTCAAGACCTGAAAGTGGAAACAGAATAAATAAAGAAAATCCAAACTGAGAGAAATTCGGAAATGGAAAACTTAAGAACTTGAACAGAAACCTCAGAGGCAAGCTTCACCAACAGATTACAAAAGATGGAAAGAGAATCTCAGACATTAAAATACACTGGAAGAAATGGATACCTCTGTCAAAGAAAATGTTAAATCTAAAAAATCCCTGGTGCGCGCGCGCACACACACACACACAAAGCCATGAAATCCAGGATACCATGAAAAAAACAAATCTAATAATAATAGGAATAGAGGAAGAAGAAACACAGGCCAAAGGCACAGAAAATATTTTCAACAAAACCATAGAAGAAAATTTCCCCAACCTAAAGGAGAGATGCCTATAAAGGTACAAGAAGCATACAGAATACTAAATGCACTGGACCAGAAAAGAAAGTCCCCTCAGCACATAATAATCAAAACACTAAACATACAAAACAGAGAAAGAATAATAAAAGCTGCAAGGAAAAAAAACCAAGTAACATATAAAAATAGACCTATTAGAATTACACCTGATGGGCTGGAGAGATGGCTCAGTGGTTAAGAGCATTTGCTGCTCTTCCAGAGGACCCAGAGTTCAATTCCCAGCACCCACATCAGGTGGCTCACAACTATCTGTAACTGCAGCTCCAGGAAATTCAACACCTTTGGCTTCCACATGTACAGACACACACCACCACCACCACCATCACACCAACACTACCAACACCAATAACAAAATAATAGGAATCAACAATCATGAGTCATAATACCTCTCAACATCAAAGTATCAATTCCCCAATAAAAAGACATAGACTAACAGAATGGACATGAAAGGACCCATCCTTCTGCTACATACAAAAAAAAACAACACACTTTAACATCAATATAGACATCACCCAAGGGTATAAAAAAAAAGATATTTCAAGCAAATGGACCTAAGAAGCAAACTGGTGTAGCCATTTTAATCTCTGACAAAATAGACTTCAAACTAAAACTAATCAGAAGAGACAGGAAAGGACACTACATACTCATCATAGGAAAACTCCACCAAGAGGACATTGTAATTCTTCTCCCCATCCCCCAAGATAGGGTTTCTCTGTGTAACAGCCTTGACTGTCCTAGAACTTTATAGAACAGGCTGGCCTTGAACTCCCAGAGATCCGCCTGCCTCTGCCTTCCGAGTGCTGGAATTAACCCAGCTGACATTGCAATTCTTAACAGCTGTGCCTTAAACATAAGGACACCCAAGTTTATAAAAGAAACACTACTACAGGTGAAATCACATACTGACCCTCATACACTGATAGTGGAAACTTTAATACCCCATTCTAACCAGTAGACAGGTCATCCAAAAAAAAGTAAACAGTGCCGGAGTTAGATGAAGTTATAAACCAAATGGACCTGCCAGATATTTACAGAACATTTCACCCAAACACAAAATAATATACCTCTTTCTCAGCATCTCATGAAATTTGCTCCAAAATTGGTCATATACTCGGTCACAAAGCAAGTCTCAACAGATACAAGAAAATAGAAATAATGCCCTGCATCCTATATGACAACCATGGATTAAAGCTGGATATCAACAACAACAAAAACAACAGAAATCTTCCAAACTCATGGAAAATGGACAACTCTCTACTGAATGAAAAATGGGTCAAGAAAGAAATTAAAGACTTTCTAGAATTGAATGAAAAGAATAAACAACATACCCAATTTATGGGACGCAATGAAGGATGTTCTAAGAGGCAAGTTCATAGCACTAAGTGCCTACATTAAAAACAAAAACAAAACAAAAAAAATAGCGAGATCTCATACCAGCAACTTAACAGCATGCCTAAAAGCTCTAGAATAGTGGTTCTTAACCTGTGCATTTCAAACCCTTTGAAGGTCAAATGACCCTTCACAGCTGTGGTGATATATTGTGTCCCCCAAAATATGGGTGTGCACCCTAATAAAGCTTATCTGAGGATCAGAGAAAAAAGCCAGCAACTATATTAAACATAGAAGTCAGGCAATGGTAGCACAACCTTTAATTCTAGCATTCAGGAGGCAGAGATCCATCCAGATCTCTGTGAGTTCAAGGCCACACTGGGAACAGAGCCAGGTATGGTAGCACATGCCTTGAATTCCAACACTAGTTAAACCATAAAGGTCTGGAGGTCTGTACAGACGGACAGGAAGTGACATAGCTGGGCAGGAAGAGGAAGTGATGTAGCTAGGTGGAGAGAGGAAGTGAGATGGCTGGGACAGAAAGGGATATAGGTGTGGGTATACAGAAAGTAGGTCTCTTTGGAAGCTGAGGAGTCGGTAAGGTGAGGTTGGCTGTGGCTTCTATTCCTCTGATCTCTTGATTTTCACCCCAGTATCTGGCTCTGAGTTTTTAGTGATAAGACCGTTTAATTCATATTACACACAGGGGTCACCTAAGACTATCAGAACACACCAATATTTGTATTATGATTCATAACAGTAGCAAAATTACAGATATGAAGTAGCAACAAAAATAATTTTGTAGTTGGGGGTCACCACAGCATGAGGAACTACATTGAAGGGTCGCAGCATTAGGAAGGTTGAGAACCACTACTCTAGAACAAAAAGAAGAAATCACACCCGAAAGGAATGGACTGTGAAATATAAACAAACTCAGAACTGAAATCAATAAAACAGAAACAAACAAACAACAACAAAAATACAAAGAACCAGTGAAACAAAGAGTTGGCTCTTTGTGAAAATAAGTATGATTGACAAACCCTTACCAAAATTAACTAAAAAGCAAAGAGAGAATATCCAAATTAACAAACTTAGAAATGGAAAGGGGGACATAACAACAGACACCACGGAAATCCAGAGAATCATAAGGACATACTTTTAAAATTTGTACTCTACTAAATTAGAAAATCTAAATTACCAAAGTTAAATCAAGATCAGATAAGCAATTTAAACAGACCTATAATCCTAAGTGAAATAGAAGCAGTTATTAAAAGTCTCCCAACCATACTGGGAGGTAGCACACACCTTTAATCCCAACATTGGAGAGGCAGATGGATCTCTGTGAGTTCAAGGTCAGCCTGGTCTACAGAACAAGTTCCTAGACAGCCAAGGCTACACAGAGAAACCCTGTCTCAAAAAAAAAAAAAAGTCTCCAAATCAAAAAAAAAAAAAAGTGCAGGGCCAGATGGTTTTAGGGTAGAATTCTACTAGACTTTCAAAGAAGAGTTAATGCCAATACTTCCCTAATTATTCCACAAAATAGAAACAAAGAAACATTGCCAATTCATTTTATGAGGCCAAGATTACCCTGATACCCAAACCACATAAACATCCAACAAGAAAGAGAATTACAGACTGATTTCTCATGAATTAGATACAAAAACATTCAATAAAATACTTGCAAGCCAAATCCAAAAACACGTCAAAAGATCATCCACCATGATTGAGTAGGCTTCATTCCAGAGATGCAGGATGGTTCAACATATGTAAATCTACCAAATAAACAAATTGAAAGACAGAAATCACATGATCATCTCATTAGATGCAGAAAAAGCCTTTGACAAAATTCAACATCCCTTCATGATAAAAGTCCTGGGGAGCTTAGAGATATAAGGCACATACCTCAACATAATAAAGGCAGTTTACAGCAAGTCCAACTTAAATGGAGAGAAACTCAAAGCAATTCTACTAAAATCAGGAACAAGACAAGGCTGTCCACTCTCCCCATATCTATTCAACAGAGTGCTTGAAGTCTTAACTAGAACAATAAGACAAAGGAGATCAAAGAAATACAAATTGAAAAGGAAAAAGTCAAAGTATATTTATTTGCAGATGGTATGATAGTATGTATAAGTGACCTGAAAAATTCCACCAGTGAACTCCTACAGCTGAGAAACATTTTCAGCAATGTATCTGAATACAAAATTAACTCACAAAAATCTTTAGTCCTGCTATACACAAATGACAATCCATCTGAGAAAGAAACCAGGGAAACAACACCTTTCACAATTCCCCAAATAATGTAAAATAGCTTGGGATAACTGTAACTAAGCAGTGAAAGACTTGTATGATAAAAACTTTAAGTAGCTGAAGAAAGAAATTGAAGAAGACATCAGAAGATGGAAAGATCTCCCATGCTCATGGATCAGTAGGATCAACATAGTAAAAATGGCCATCCTACCAAAAACAATCTACAGATTCAACACAATCCCCATCAAAATTCCAACACAATTCTTCATAGAACTTGAAAGGACAATTCTCAGCTTCATATGGAAACACACACACACACACACACACACACACACACACACACACACACACACAAATAGCTAAAACTATCCTGAATAATAAAAGAACTATTGGAAGTGTCAGATCCCCAATTTCAGCTTGTACTACAATGCTATAGTAATAAAAACCGCATGGTATTGGCATAAAAACAGACATGTTGATCAATCAAATTAAAAACCCAGACATTAACCCACATGCCTATGGGCACCTGATACTTTTTATAAAGAGACCAGAAATACACACTGGGAAAAAGTATTTTCAACTAATGGTGCTAGTCTAACTGGACATTGATATGTAGAAGACTCTAAATAGATCCATATCTATCACCCTGCACAAAACTCAGCTACAGATGGATCAAAGATCTCAACATAAAACCAGATACACCGAACCTGATAGAAGAGAAAGTGGGGAATAGCCTTGAACTCATTGGCACAGGAAAAGACTTTCTGATCAAGACACCATTAACATAGGAACTAAGATCAACAATTAATATAATGGGACCTCATGAAACTGAAAAGCTACTATATAGCAAAGGATACTGTCAATCAGACAAAGAGGCAGCCCACAGAATAGGAAAAGATTTTCACTGCCTCCACATCTGATAAAGGGCTAATATACAAAATAAAAAAAAAAACTAGGTATCAAGAAAACAAAACCCAATTTAAAAATATTTAAACAGAATTCTCAATAGAGGAAATTCAAATGGCTGAGAAACATGTAAAAATGTTCAACATCCTTAGCCATCAGGGAATTCAAATCAAAACTACTTTGAGATTTCATCTTATACCTGTCAAAATGACTAAGATCAACAAAACAAGACAACTCATGCTGTCAAGGATGTGAAGCAAGGGAACACTCATCCATTGCTGGTGGGAGTACAAAAGTGCAAACTTGTACAGCCACTGTGGAAGTCAGTGTGGTGGTTCCTCAGGAAGATGGGAATTGATCTACCTCAAGATCCAGATAGACTACTCTCAGGCATATACCCAAAAGATGCTGTATCCTAACACAGAGACACTTGATGCTCTCTTTATCATAGCCAGAAAATGGAAACAACCTAAATGTCTCTCAACAGAAGAATAGATAAAGAAAATATGGTACATTTACACAAAGGAAGATTAATCAGCTGTTTAAAAAAATGACATCATGCAATTTGCAGGCAAATGGATGGAACTAGAAAAATCATCCTGAGTGAGGTATCTCAGAACCCAAAGGACAAATATATGTACTTACATTTATATGTGGGTATTAGCTGTGAAGTCAATGATAACCAAGCTACAATTCACAGAACCACAGATGGCAGGTATTAGAACAAGGGGCTGGAGGGAACAGACAGATCTCATTAGGAAGGGGAAATAGAAAGATAATTATACATTGGGGATTGGAATGGAAGGATCAAGTGGGAAAGGGTGAGGAGAGGAGGTTGTAGAAGGGGAGACATGGAGAGACAGCTAAAACTAAGTGGCATTTGAGGGATAGTATGGAAACCTAACACAGTAAAGAAATTTCATAAAATATATACATATATGAAGGTAGTCTAAATTAAATCACCAAATAATGGGGAGACAGAGTCCCAACTGGCCATCTCTTGTAACCAAACAAAGATTTCCAGTATGGGATTGGATCACATCTCAACTTTCCAGTGTCAGGTACTCTGCCTGTTATCAAAAGAGTAATATAAACTCCAAGCCAGCCCCAAACCCTTCATCTACAATGCTGTACTGCCTATAAGATGTGCTAGAGCAATGATGGCCCAAAGCTTGTGGGCATAACCAACCAATAGCTGCTTTGCCTTAAAGCTCACTCCACAAGATGGAACCCACACCCTACACTGCTTGGATGACCAAGAACCTGAGACTAGATTGCCCAGGGGCCTAGGGTAAAACCAAGTAATACTGGTCTAAAAGAAAGTGGGGGGCTGGAGAGATGGCTCAGAGGTTAAGAGCACTGGCTGTTCTTCCAGAGGTCCTAAGTTCAATTCCCAGCAACCACATGGTGGCTCACAATCATCTACAATGAGATCTGGCGCCCTCTTCTGGCCTGCAGACAGAATACTCACTGTATACATAATAAATAAATCTTTTTTAAAAAAAAGTGGGAAAACGTAGTAATAAAATGATTCTTAATGATATTCTGTTATACTCATAGGTCAGTGTCTTAGCCATCATCAGAGAAGCTTCCTCCTGCGGCAGATGGGAACAAACATAGAGACCCACAGCCAGACATTAAGCAGAGAGTGAGAGACCTTGGAACAATCAGTCCTAAACGGGATGTCTCCATTAAACCTCTCTCCTCGGAGCTCAGAGAACCCTGAGAAAGAGGAGGTAGAAAGAGTAAAGAGCCAAGGGGATGGAGGACACAAGGAGAACAAGGCCCTCTAAATCAACCTGAGCAAGACTCATATGAATTCAGAGACTGAAGCAGCATGCACAGGCCTGCACAGGTCTGCACCTGGTCCTCTATGTAGATACTATGGCTTCCAGTTCAGTGTTTTTATGGGAGTCCTGAGTGTATGGATGAGTGGGTATGTGATTCTTGTGCCTTCTCTTGGGCCCTTTTCCTTCTGTTTGTTTGTCTTGTCCAACTTCGATGTGACAGTTTTTATTTTATCATATTTTATTTTGTTATACTTTTTAAAAAAGGAATTAATTAATTAATGAAAACCTAGCCACTGGGCAAAAGGTTAACAACTGAACTGTCACTTATACCTGCTGGAAGAGGGAAAATCAGTTTTCTCCAGCAGAGTGACACTGGGTATGTCAGTCAACCACTCCAGGACAGGCCTCATGTTCAGGAGTAGTTGACTAACATACAATGGGCTCCACAGTTTTGTGTGTGTGCTTTTATTTAGTTACAGTTTAGTGTTTGGGGTTTTTTGTTTGTTTGTTTTGTTTTTCTTTTTGAGTGTGGTTTTATTTTGTTTTCTGATTTTGTTGTTGTATTGGGTTTTTGTTTTGTTTTGTTTGTTTTTTTGAGACAGGGTTTCTCTGTGTAGCTTTGCGCCTTTTCCTGGATCTCACTCTGTAGACCAGGCTGGCCTCGAACTCACAGAGATCCACCTGCCTCTGCCTCCCGAGTGCTGGGATTAAAGGCGTGTGCCACCACCGCCTGGCTGTATTGGGTTTTTGATTGCTTTTTGGAAAAGAACTTAAAGTTTGGTGGGTAGGGAGAGGGAGAGGACCTGGAAAGACTTGGAGAAGGGAAGAATATGATCAAAATATATTTAAATTTAAAATTTGTTTTAAATAATAAAAATTAAAAAATAAATGAGTTGTAATACATAAATATATATGTACATATATACATATATATTCCTGTCTGCCCTGTAATGAATGCATAATTTTATTCTATAACAACAAATCATCACAAAAAAATTCCATCACATAGGCCTGGCATGTTGGCACACACTTTTAATCCCAGCACTCAAGAGGAAGAGGCAGGTGGATTCCTGTGAATTTGAGACCAGCCTGGTCTGCAGATCGAGTTCCCAGCCAAGGATACATAGTGAGAGATTGTCTCAAAAATAACAAAATAAGAACAGAAATATGTCTGCTCATCTGACAATAGGCTGTAGAGGTTGGATGGATCTGTGTGTTGGCAGGAAGCTGGGATGATGTCCCCGGAGACCTGGGCCTCTCTCTCAGAGCCCAAGGCTGGAGGACAGCCAATAAAGACACACACAGATCACGAAGATCTCTCCAGGAGAGCTGGGTGGTGGTGGCACACACCTTTAATTCCAGCACTCAGGAGGTAGAGGCAGGCAGGTTTCTGAGTTTGAGGCCACCCTGATCTATAAGGGCTACACAGAGAAACCTTGTGCTCAGAAAAAGAAAAAAAAATATCTTCAGGGAAGGACATATGCTGAATAGCTGACTGGTGGCCCATTAAATCCTGTGACCCAGTGACATGTGGCTGTGAGCTCATTTAGACAAGGAGACCTGGCAACCATGAATAGGGATTTCAAATGAGACCATGGAGGGTCAGAGTGGCCGAAATCCACTGACAAAGGTGCTGTGGGATGGTCTGTATGTCAAATCTGTTGCTCTGATTGGTCAACAAAAACACTGATTGGCCAGTGGCCAGGCAGGAAGTATAGGCAGGACTAACAGAGAGGAGAATTGAGAGAACAGGAAGGTGAGAGGAAACACTGCCAGCCGCCGCCATGACAAGCAGCATGTGAAGATGCCGGTAAGCCACGAGCCAAGATATAGATTAATGGAAATGGATTAATTTAAGATATAAGAACAGTTAGCAAGAAGCCTGCCATGGCCATACAGTTTGTAAGCAATATAAGTCTCTGTGTTTACTTGGTTGGGTCTGAGCGGCTGTGGGACTGGCGGGTGACAAAGATTTTTCCTGACTGTGGGCCAGGCAGGAAAACTCTAGCTACACAAAGGTCCTTGTCGAAGTCAGACTGAGGGACCTTTGGGGTTGAGGATGGGCCCAGTGAAGACAAACACAGAACTGGGACAAGAAAAAGGCTGTGAAGTGCAGGGAACTGTCAATCATCCAGGAGTCTACCCAGAACCTAGGGCAGTGTGGCTCTGGCCTAGTCTCCACACTCAGTCTCCATGGCTGAGGGGAACAGAAGTGAGGTGCTGAAGACCTGGTTGGAGGTGGTTGGTTACAGCAGCCCAGGCAGCTCCTGCCAGAGCTCTGAGGAAGAGAAGACCAGGAAGGGGAGGGCATGGAGAGTGTATCTAGAAGGACACCTCAGGAACCAGGCTGTCAAAAAGCTGGATCCTACAGGACACCCAGGGGCTTGCCAGGTGTCCTGGACACAACTCAGAAGGACCTGGTTCTGTTTGCCAAGTTCTCTATAGACTCTGCAAGGGGCTGTTTAGAATGCAGCTGAGTAAGGAGCCAGTACCACCTCCCCACCCCCACCCCCACCCCCCTGCCAGCCCCAGGAGTAGCTGAAGGCTACCTGGGAACAGAGTCACTGGAGATGAAGCGTCTGTTCTTCAGCATCAGCCTCTGCCTTGTTTCCCAGGATTCCTTAGCACCTGGCTGGAAGGCTGGAATCTGTGCAGGGAGACCAGGGTTCTGGGTTCAGGGGACATCTCAGTCTGACCCTTACCTCTCTCTGCCAAAAAGAGTAGAAAGATTTGGAATCAAAGGATCCCACCACATGTTCTCAGGCCTCCTCGGGCCCAGAGGTGAAGGCTGAGAGAGTGAACTAGGCAAGGGCTCTGGTACCGTGAGAGTGAGCAGATTTCCACCATGTGAGGCTCCTACACGGTGAGAAGGGGACAGCCAACATTAAGTGACAGTTGGTGGGGAACATATGCCACAGGGAGGGTACACAGACATTAGGAAGGGAGGAAATTCACCCCTCTGTTTCCCAGGGATTGGTTCATGAAGGCCATTGTAAGAAATGGTGAGTTCCCAGTAGGGGAAATCTCCCCTGTGTAACTATCTTGGTACTAGGAGGTGGTGACATTCAGGCTCAGGGGTCAAAGCCATATTTTGGAAGGAATTTTGCTATTTTAAGCTCCTCTATAAACAGTAATAGGTAAAACATCAGGCTCTCAATGTCATTAAGGAAAATGAAGGTGTGACCACAGAGTCATAATCATCTCCATCCCATGTTGCTCAGTAATGGATGCATGGATGGGTGGGTATGCAGTCAGAGGTGGATAGGAGGATGGGTGAGTGAATGAGAGAGTGACTAGTGGGTGAATGGTAGATAATGAATGAACCAATAATGAGTGAATGGATGAGAAGAGTGGGTGTATAGTTAGATGGATGGATGTCAGTCATCCCTCCTGAGATTCCCAGGCTCTTTTTCTCCTTGTTACCTGACTCCTACCGCTTACAGTTTCACACGGGGACAGCTTCTAATCTGCCATTTTGCACTCTGAATAATTTTTTTTTTACGAGACAGGGTTTCTCTGTGTAGCTTTGCACCTTTCCTGGAACTCATTCTGTAGCCCAGGCTGGCCTCGAACTCACAGAGATTCACCTGCCTCTGCCTCCGAGTGCTGGGATTAAAGGCGTTGCACCACCACCACCCAGCATCTGAATAATTTTTTAAACAATGGGATTGCAGCAAGGCTGAAACACAAAACACAGACAGAGATAGACAGAAAACATTTGCTTCGCTTCTGACTGATACTAAGGAATGTAGACAGGATGGCAGAAATAGCACATTGCAGCTTTACTGTCTCCCAAATCAGACTGAACTGGGTAACGATGGAAGAATGATGACGTTCCAGAGTTTATTGCTAAGTAACCAGCTGTCAAAATTCCTATCACTTCAGTAACTGGCCAGGATTTGCACATGACTCTATGGTGAGGCCAGGCTCAAAGGGGACAGACCATCTCTGCCATGATTTTGGGTAGTTGGCTCATGTCAAGGGCTCTCAGGGCTTCACCCTATGTGTCTGGAGCCTCTGAAGGTGAACTGCCCCTCTCCATAGTGCTTAGTAATCCTCGATCTGTGAGATGCATCAGGAACTTGGGGGACAGCTTCTTTTTCTCCTGTGATGCAAACACAAGACCACAAGCTGACTGTCATAGGAGATCCTGCACCATTGATGTCGATGACATCCTCCTCAAGACTGACACAGTTCAGGAGGCTGCATGAACAGTTCTCTCCTGCAGGAGGAGGGAGCAGAAGGAAGAAAGGGGGCGTGCAGAGAGCACCTAGCCGTTTGAAGTCCATGGAGTTCAGTGATACAGTTCAGCAAAAACACTGGCCAGAGGCTGCGCACTGGGACATCTGCTGAGGAAGGAGCTCTGAGCCCGGGAGTGACTCTGCACTTCTGATCTCCCTGGCTCTGCTTTCACTCTCTGAACTCTGGGCCCCCCCTTTCAAGAAGAGATAGCAAGAGAGACCTAGTCTCACTTCTCTGCGCTGCTCTGATTGCCCTTGAAGCTCCGCGGCTGTTCTGTACATCACAGTAAGGCGCTTCCATGGATCTCTTCTGCAGCTTCCTCTATTGCCCACACCCTGGCCACTCTGTGCTGTGAATGTGGTGTGGGGTGACTAAGCTCCCAGAAGCCCCCTTATTAAGGTGAGGGAGCGTCCAGCACCCCCTGAAAGGAATCTCAGGTTTCAACCCACAACTGCTAGGTGACTCTGGGCTCCAATAGCTTGTGTCCTTTGCTCATTCTGTAGAATCTGCCAGATATATTCTATGAAGTCATTCATAAATATCACCCTTTCCTGCCTCTAGGTAGAACCTGTAGTAATACCAAGGTCATTCCTCTCCCGTGGGCAACGTGTTCTCTATTCTCCATTTACCCACTCCTCTCCTCATCTCTCCCTCTTCCCCCTCCCCTTCTTTCTCCCTCTCCCATAAAAAAGGAGACAGTGAGGCGAGCCCAAGCAACGGTCTGTTTCTGGACTGTGGATGATGGGATGGGCTGCCTTTAGGCTCCTACCTCCAGGATTTCTCCACCATGGCGGCTTGTGCACTCTCAGATTGTGAACCGAAATAAACGTTTTCTCCTGAAGCTGCCTCAGTCTGGGTATTTTATCACAGAAACAGAAAAAGGAACTAAAACACAGGCTAACCCAAGGCAACCAACACGAAGGTGGCCCTGGGGTTTCAGAACCTCCATTCCGAGCACTGAAGCTTCACCAATCCTTCTCAGTCATCACCTGAGGCCTCTGCCAGGTGGTGAAGGCCTCAAGATACAGAGCTATGAGAGCAGTGAGCCAGACTGGGCTGTGGAAAGACAGGGGGACACCTTTGTGCAACATCTCTGCCCGGGAGAGCTCCCGGAAACTACATTCTCTTGAGAAGTTCAAAGATGGCTGGAGAGTACCACCCGATACCAAGAACTGAAGGACGGTGGGACAAGTCTTGGCTGTCAAAGCTCAGACAGGTGATGAAATTCAGAGGGCCTCTCAGCAGCCCAGATGTTTGTGTCCACCTACCCTGCATGTGTTGAGAACTACCTCAAGGAGATGGGGTTAGGAGGGCGGCCTTTCAGAGGGGCAGGCCTCACAGGCAGAATTGGTGGTTTTAAACCAGCAGAGGGGACCAGGGTTCTTCCCTTCCACCATGTAAGCATACAGTGGTTCACAGCCATCTGAGAACCAGGAAGTGGGCCCTCAGCAAAAGTCAAACCTGCCAGCTCCTTGATCTTGGCTCCCAGGCTCTGAAACTGTGAAATCAATGTCTGTTTATAGCCTCATGGCCTGTTATTTTGTTCTCATGGCCAAGTCCACCTCTGAGGAAGTTCTCGAAGAGGGCCCGGCTGACTGCCCTTAGCCAGAGGTTCACAGGGCACAAGACCAGGAACGTAGCAGACTGGAACTAATTACTAATGGGCAATGTGGAAAAAGTTCACAAAAGGCTCAATGGCACCTACTGTAGCTCTTCAACGTGGTCAAAACCTAAGCCAGAGACTTCCAGATGGATGGAGGCTGAGAAGGTGACTTCATGGGCCCTGGTGGAGGAGAAGAGTTGGGATAAGAAAAATAAACAAATAAAATTAATATATATATGTAAATGTATTATGTGTGCATATATAGAGAGGTGGGGAGAGAGATACTATTACAAAGACATTCATAAAAGCAGAGACAGGACAGCTGGGAATTATGTAGAAACAGGAAGATAAACACATCAAAAGGAAGAAAGCCAAACACAGCTCCAGCACTGTGGCCCCTGGAGGGAGGAGTCAGAGCCCCAGCCCAAGAGAAGCCAGACAGCCCTGGTGCAAAGAGCCACAGGACAAGGCCACAGCTCACACAAGCCTCAAATCCAGCTGCTGATCTTGTGGAGACAGTCACTTTTCTAGCCAGGTGGGTCGGCTATGGAGAGCAGTGTCCCAGTTCTGAGGGCTGTGGCCGGGAGCCACCTGAGAGGGAACCTGTTAAGTAAACCTGATCTACCTTGGAGGCCAAGAACAGGGAACCATCACAATTCAGGGGTCCAAATTTAACCTGCTACACAGCTCGGGGTGAGAGCTTGGGAGGCAGCTATGGAGAGTGGGCGGCTGGTACTGAGAAGTCAAAAGGTCCAACAGGCAGGAAGCTGGGCCCAGGCAGTGAAGTGCATGGAACAGGGACCCTGGCTGCCTGGAGCTGACCTGATCAACTGAGAGTACTCTGGAGTTTGACAGCACTGAGCCTGGGGCCAGCAGGTGTATCAGCACCTAGCCTTGAGTGTCCCTCTGTGGACTCTGAGACCCCTGACGTCCAGTGGCCATAGTCTGCCTCCCAGCTGCAGCCTCCAGTTTAGTGGGCTTTGAAAGTAGGAGGACAGGTCCACCCACACAGATGTCAGCACCGTGGTCACTCGCCCCACTCCCAACACACCTGGAGACACTCCCCACCCCTCGGCTAGACCTTTAGCTGCTCCTGGGTGAAGGAATTGAGGAACTTCAGGCTGGTAAGAAGGTGAGAGGGCCTGCCCAGCACACAGACTGCAAAGCCCAGTGTGGCCAGCAGAGGCCCTCGGTAGGCTGAAGTGAAGATGGCCTGGTGTTTATTTGTCCCACTCAGGGTCAGCACCAGCCTAAATGGTGGGAGACAAGAGTCCACAGGCTCAGCTGACCCCACACACCCCACACACCTGGCCGTCTCCAAATTCACAGGACCCAGAAAGAAGACACCCCATACTTTGGTGTTTTTTTCCTTGCCTCCCGTGATTCACCTTTTTTCTTTTTCTGTACTTCAATAGAAATACCTTTATTTCATTTTGAAAATTCTGTTCATAGTTTTAAACCCCTTGGTCTATTTATTTAATTTGTTTACGCATTTGTTTCATTATTGGGCAATCTTTCGTCTTTTTCTCTTTTGTTCATTTTATTTTTCCTTTTCAGTCCCATAAATTTCCTCTTTTTTACTACTAGCATACTTTTAATTTTCTGTATTTACTGTAGCTTCTTGGTTTGTTAGTTTATTTATTTGCTTATTTATTGGATTTCATAAGGCTTTTTTTTTTTTTTAGCGTGGGCTCAGTATATTTGCCAATTATTTTGTTTTCCTTAAAACAATAGAAACGAATCTACTTTTAAAAGGAAAATATACTTTTATACTTCATATCTTAACATCTGGTACAACTGATAAAACGTTTTATTGACGTTATTTACATTTTAAGGGTCCAGTTGACATTGGAAAATTGATAAACTTTAAGATATTCTTACTAAACAAATACAAATCTGTTAAGGGGAGTGAGGAAGGATGGCAAGCTTTAAAAAAGAAAAGGGGGAGGGGGGTCTTTTATGCCCGGAATTTGAGGCCGATAACATGGCTGAAGCTTACAGTCCCAAGGCCCAGTGCTGTGCGCTCAGGTATTGCAGGTGCAGTCTGGAGGCGTAGCAGGATCAGTGTCGGCGGCCGGGCTCGCGCTGGCGCCTTCTTTGCGCACAGCCTGGTAGGGGTCCAGCTTGGAGACCAGCTTGGCGGAGGCCGAGAAGCCATTCCACATACAGTCCTGCAGGATGATGTTCTTCACGAAGGTCTCGTCGTCCGGGTCGCAGACGTAGCTGTGCTTCACGGCGTCTCCTCCAGGCAGCTCGGGCACCATCTCCAGCAGGTCTGCGGTGAAGAAGCTATCATCGTCCTGTTCCCTGGGGTTGAAAGACGCGGCGACCGCCTCGCTGGGAGCCGAGTAGAGGCCGGCGTGGCCCGGGGACGGGCGCGGCGTGGGCAGCAGCTCGAATTTCTTCCAGATGTCCTCACTGGGCGCGGGCGGCTGCGGCGGCTGCTGGTGCACGTCCTCCTCCTCATCGTCGCACATGAAGTATGGCTGCACCAAGTCGTAGTCCAGGTCCCGGTTGCCGTTGGCGAGGCTCACGTGGAGGGGCATGGTCGCGGCTGTGCGTCTGAGGGCCACACCGAGGGGAGCAGAGCTGGTGCGTGGTGCGGTGCGCATCAGCCCTGAACCACTCCCCTTCCCCGGTCCTCACTTCCTACTATCCCGACAGTCCCTTCACCAGGCCTTAGTCTGGGTCTGGAGCAGAGGGAGGAGGCGACTGCTAGTCGCCAGACGCCACGCTCAAAGTATCGCGCCACCTTATGGAGAGAGGTTAGAGGCGCCACGTCGTGCACGTACAGGATGGATTTTCATGCAGGCATGTAACCTACTTCCAGCAAATTCTCACTCATTCCCTGCTGTTTTGTAGTCCTCCACCACCCTTAGTCCTCTTTGTTCGCCCAGTTTCTCTTCTACTTTCATGTCATCTGTAACAGGTATGATTTTATGTATCTATAAAATCTGGAACCCATGAATGAGAAACAAATGTATTTGTCTCTCCGAAACTGACTTAATATGATAATTTCCAATTGCATCCACTTCCTGCAAATGACGTACATTGCTCTTATTTATGACTGAAAATATTCCGTTTCCATTTATAAACCACATCTTTGTTGCTCTGTTGATGAGCACCTTGGTTCTATAACAGCTGCTGTGAAAACTTCTGCAATAAACGCATGTACAAGGATCTCCGTGGAATACTAGCTTGGTGTCTTTTTTAAGGGTTTTCTTAAAGACATACTATTTTTTATATTTACTTATGATCTTATGTCAGATCCCCTGGAACTGGAGTTATAACACTGTGAGCCTCTATGTGAGTGCTGGGAACCAAGTCCAGGTCTGCAAGAGGTCCTAAATGCACAGCCAATTCTCCAGCACCACCCCACACATCTGTAATGTGTACACAATGCTTGCACTATAAATGGCATCTGTGCTGGGCGGCAGTGGGGCACGCCTTTAATCCCAGCACTCGAGGAGGCAGAGGCAGGTGGATCTCTATGAGTTCAAGGCCAGCCTGGGCTACAGAGTGAGTTCCAGGAAAGGCGCAAAGCTACACAAAAACAAAAACAAAATTTACATATATGTGTATGTATGTATATATATATGTATATATATATAAACTACTTTATGATTGAATGTTACATAATGTCAGGTAGGCAAAGCAGCTTATGCATTGGAAGGTTGAGACAGGGGGATTACTGTAAATTCAGTTTGGCTGGGCTACATAGTGAGTTCCAGGATATCCTGGCCTACAAAGTGAGAACCTTTCTCAAGCAAACAAGAAAATCCATAATGCAGAATTCCTAAAATCAAAAGATCTAATTTTATTTTCTCTTTTCTTTCCTTATTTTATACCAACATTTTAGAAAGGAAAAATAAATGACGTAAAGACCACTGATAAGACAAACAGGATTTCTGGCTTCTAGACAATATCATCTTATAGCTATTTGAGGTCTGCATTAAAGATCAAAATGAGTTACAGAAGTTTTGCACACATACAAAAGGCTTGAGGAATAAATACTTTTTGTGTATACATGTTCCTGTGTGTGTGTGTGTGTGTGTGTTCGAACACGTGTAAGCCAGAAGTCAGTCTTAGGTGTTCTTTCTCAGGATGCCACCCCACCCACAACGTCACTTTGAGACAAGTTCACTGTGGCGGATGAGGCAGGCGAGGCTGGCCAGTGAGCTTGAGCGATCCTGTCTTCACCATCCGGGGCTGGGATCACAAACTCGTCTCCATGGCTTTTTTAACATGGATTCGGGAGCTCGAACCCGGGTCCTTACACTTGCAGAGCAAACACCTGGCTGGCTGGCCGTTCTCCCTAACACCTTATAAAGACAAAACCACTCGAGGGGCTGGAGAATTTTGTTTGTTTGTTTGTTTGGTTTGGTTTGGTTTGGGTTTTTTTTGTTTTGTTTTGTTTTCTGTTTTGGTTTTTCGAGACAGGGTTTCTCTGTGTAGCTTTGCGCCTTTCCTGGAACTCACTTGGTAGTCCAGGCTGGCCTCGAACTCACAGAGATCCGCCTGCCTCTGCCTCCCGAGTGCTGGGATTAAAGGCGTGTGCCACCACCGCCCGGCCTTAATTTTTTATTACATTTTATTATGTACTTATTTTCTGTGCATGAATTTGTGTGTGTGTGTGTGTGTGTGTGTGTGTGTATGTATGTATGTGTGTGTGCAGATGACATGGCCAAAGTATAGAGGTCAGAGGACAACTTGCAGGAATCAAGTCTCTCCTTCCGTCATGTGAGTCATGCGGACTGAACTCAGGGTCAGGCTTGGTGACAAGATGGTTTACCCTCTGAGCCATGTGGCTGGCCCAGTCTGTGCTGCTTGACTGTGGACTGGATGTGACCAGCTCCCTCTAGCTGCCGCCACCTTGGCTTCCTCTTCATGAGGGACAGTTTCTGAAACTGTGAGCCACACACACACACACACACCCTTAGGTTGCTTTTGCCAGAGTATTTTATCAGAGCAACAAAAAACTAAAAACTAGTCTAAAGATCCCGTCCTTCAGAGCCTCCAGATGCTTAAATTCGGTGAAGAAAAGCGCCATTGGTATAAGCAGGGTCAGTCTGTGAGTGAGAAACACACTTGCCATACACAGCCTGACCACTTGACTCAATCCTCAGAAGCCACGTGTAACTGGAAAGAGAGCTGCCAACATAAAGTTGTACCACGACCTCCCTGTCTAGGCTGTGGCTTGTGCATACCTGCATAAACACAAGCGGTATAAAAATAACACTTAAAGTGCCTTTGGCTCTATCTTGCTATCTGCCCAGCCCCTAACATGTGATCAGACCACCTGAAAAGCTCCGTCCAAGTCACAAGGGACCAAAAAACCACAGCAAACCACAAGATGGTTGGTTGGTCAAAATGTCTTTAAAGATGATGGGTTCAGAGTTCAAGAAAGAGGAAGTTGTCCCTGCCAAAATGGAGTCCCTGGGGCTTCCCTTCCAGCAGTAATTAAGCCCAAGAAGTTTCAGAGGAGGCTCCAGTGTGGGGGTATCTGGCAGAAAAAGCAGGATGCCTCTTCACTTTGTGTCCTGCTAGGACTCTGCCCATTGCTCCTAGGCAGTCACGGGCCCTGAGCTTTCACACCAAGTCCACAGTGTCATCCCTGAGTCCCCAGCACTGATACACAGAGGGGGACTGGGAGGAGATACCGTAATGTGGTGTCAGATTGCAATCTCTGCATGTTTGGGCTTGAATTAGAAGTCTTCCTGATGTACTGATTGCAAAGGAGAACAATATCAAGTATTTGAATTTGGGGTGGTCCTGGGGCCCACAGTTAAAAGCCATGCATAGTCCCTGTCTTAAGCAAGAAGACGGCCTGGTATGTATGTGGGATCCAGCCTGGCCCTGCCCTCCAAAGTGTCTGGATGCCTCAGGCCCCACCCACACCAGCACAGCTGCTCCACCTCAGGAACACCCAATAGCTCCCAGCAAGACCTACGTCCAGACAGGAGAGGAATTCAGAGAGAACCGTGATCAGGTGGGAGTTAGACTGGAGGGTCACAGAGCTGAGGGACACTAGCCTGAGTACCAACAACCCCTCAGCAAAAGGTGACA
Source organism: Peromyscus eremicus (assembly GCF_949786415.1). Lineage (NCBI taxonomy): Eukaryota > Metazoa > Chordata > Mammalia > Rodentia > Cricetidae > Peromyscus > Peromyscus eremicus. Next base: position 15,092,540 of record NC_081419.1, on the reverse strand, counting down.
TGTGGGAGCTACACTAGGCTGTATTGATCACATCTTCTCCCACACTGTGGCCACCATGTCCCTATTGGACAGAGAAAGTCCACACCTTGGATAAACTATGGCGGAGGACTGGAGTGGAGAACAGGGCTGGTGGAGGCTGTGGCTGCTTCTGTCTTCTCTGAGGAAGATGATGGAGGAGCTAGCCACCCTTGCTCCACCCTGTCACGGAGATCGACTTCTCAAGGAGGGCCCTCCCAGTAGTCCACCATGTCCTGCTGGAGCAGGAGCCCTGTGGTGACAGTCACACTGCCCAAAGCCCTGATGACTCCTCACAGCCTTGTCCCCAGGGGCTTCGCAGACACTCCTGCCAGGGTCACAGAGAGTGGCTCACCAGGTGAGGACTTCTAGGACCTCACATGGCTCTCCAGGAAATCAGATGCCATGCTCCTTGGGCATTGGTCCTCCAGTGTCGCTGAACTTTCCCCATGTCTCTGCTGCCAGCAGGGCTCTTAGAGCCCACACAAGCCTTCACAGAGAGGCTGAGCCAGAGTACTGCTGAAGGGCTTTATTTGGAGTCAGGTGGGGGGAGGCCAAGGCATGGAGGGATGGGGAGGCAGTGGGGAGTTTGGTTCAGCAGAGGTATGGTGAAGGGATGTCCCAGCCAGGTGCTGGAATCAAGGCTTGCTCAGCAGGTGCAGACCTGGGTAGCTGCTGTGGTAGAGAGAGGAAGACAGATAAGTACCCCCCCCTCCCCAACTCCTGTCACCATTTTTCAGGAGCAGCCGTCAAGGGAGTCATAGGCAGGGATAGCCCAGGGCAGATATGGGTCAGAGATCTTCTTTCCCTGTGTTTCTGTGTGGTCCCTGCTAGGAGCTGGGGCCCTCTAAAGTGATCCCTGTACCATGCCCATGAGCAGCCAGGTCTCAGCCTCCTTGGAGAGAATGGAAAGGACAGGACCAGGCAGAGACCACTAGGAGAGATCATGTTACTGTCCTGGAAACTACACTCAGGGCCACCTCCCAAGTGACCACACCTGTCTATGTAAATAGGATAAGGACTCTCTAGTTCCTGAGCCCTGCATTCTAGGCTTTCCCACAGTTCAATGGGGTACGCGTGGGGAGGAGGGGGGATGGACGACTTACCCTAGTCACTTTCAGAACTTTCAGGCACACATTGCTCTGTAGAAACCAAAAGAATCCCAGGAGTGAGAAGGGCCCAGTAAGAGGACCCCCTCACACCTGCAGCTCAGCCCCTCCCACGGCCAAGACCTGAAGCAGGGCCCTGGCAACCCTGTGAGAGGTGAGGGGACCTTGAAGGTACAGTACAGAAACCAGGAACACAAAGAGAGCAGGGTAGAGAGCAAGCCAGAAGCACAGGAGATGTGGAGGGACATGGGGACCCTGAGGGACACCAGGACAGTATGCCCTCTGTGACATTGACTTATGGATGACACTGAGAACATGATGGAGATACCACAGAGACACAGGGGACATGGAGAGACAGGAAACAACACATAAGGGACAATAGGACCAGGCACAGAAAGGACGCAGAAGGCACACAGACATACGTGTTTGGGGCATTGACAGGGGACACAGGGGACACAGGCAGAGAGAGGCATGGGCAGTCCTGCTCTCACCACTCATCTCTGGTATGAAGATGTTTTCCTCTCTGAGTCCCTTGCGCTGTACGAATTCCTTAAATTCTTCCACGGCCTCTGGGTTTTCCTTAGAGTCTCTCCCTGTGGGGAGGTGAGGCAGGATTGAGGGGTGGTGCCCAGCTCTGCAGAGAGCCAGTGGCACAGAATGGGAGCACTAACCAGCACAAAGGTTGAGAGAGGACTCTGGCAGTGGACAAGGAACTATAGCGAGTGGACATCCAGACACTGAGTGACCCTCTTGCCCAAGGAAGAACCTCTGTAGCCCTACAGGGTCACTCCACAGACCAGTAAGAGCCCTGAATCTCGGGAGTATGAGACTGTCCCCCGACCCTGGAGGACCCCACCTACCATAAAGGCCTCTGCCAAGACATCCCTTTGAAGTTGACCTAATCCTTGACTGAGACCCCTGGAAGTGTCATTTGCTGGCTCCAGTGGTGGGAACCTCTCCTGGGTGCTCAGGTCTCCAAAAGCCACAAAAGCCCCATCCCCACCCAGTTTTACCCACTTTCCACTTTGGATTTCATACATTTCCTGGGCAGCACCCAGGGTCCGGCAGCCAGAGGCTTCCCAGTCTCCAGTACCAGGCATGGCTGCTGCCCTTCTCATGGCTACTGGAGCAGAAACCAGGGACAGGACCTGGGACCTCCATGGCACCTCACCCATGAGCTTTCCCATGCCAAACAACTTCCCACGTTGATGGCTTTCACAGTAGAAGATGTAGTGGTCCTTCACTGACAGCTCTTCGACATATACGAACCTCTTGCCGTGAACTGCAGGGGAACAGAAATAGCTCTTAGTGTCTCATCCTTGAGACGCTATTAGAGACCACATGAAGGAACATCTTGGAACACTTTTGTGGTCACCCAGGAGACCCAGCTAGTCTAGCCGTGGTTTTTCTGTGGTCCCCATAGTTAGACAGGAGCCATTTCTCAAGAAGCTGCTGAGCCCAGCAAGGAGTTCAGAAGAGGGGGTGGGGTTGGACCCAGGCCTGAGCATCTCCCTGCCTGCCTTTCCCGTCTTTAGCATTGGTTTCTCCTGGGTCAAGAGCTGAGCTGGGCAGGGCAGCAAGAACCAGTGAGTTTCTAGGATTGACCAGTCCATGGCCTCTAATATCTGGTGCATGGAAAGTGAGTGGGTAGCCTGTCCTAGAAGCTGGACCAGGCAAGGACCCATCCATCCAAGGTCTTGCCACTGCAGGAGACCCTGAGACAAGGGGACTCACAGGTGGTGTATCTGCCAGGCTCGTCGGTTTTCTTCATCACAATTTTAAACTCATGACACTGCCCTTTCTTCCTGTAAAACACAGGCCCACAGTCAGGCCGCTCTCAGCAACATAGCTGAGGCCTCTCAGCTCTTTCGTTATATCAGCCCTGGTCAGGTGATCCCCTAAATTCCATGTTCCAGCTTTAGGGTACTGCCTGCCACTGTGTCCCCTCAAAGGCGGGGATCCTTTAGCTACCCAAACTCAAATAATGGATAGCAAGGGAGAGACAAAAAAATATACAGACCCATAGTAGGGGACACGCACCAGAATGTAACCTTGACTTCCATGTCTTCTCCTTCCAGGGCTGTTACCACCACAGGGAAAACCTTTGAAGGTATCATGTGACTGGGTAGGCTTCCATTGTGTACAATGGCCTTTGTGTACCAGATCCCAGAGTACTGCAGGAGACAAAGCTTTGAGAAGACCCAAGTCTGGCCCTGTTTCTATCCCAGGCTCCAGCACATGGGCTAGCACCTAGCTCCAGAGCCCAGGCTAACTGATATGGCCTAAGCCCATATGTCCGAAGACCTTTGGTCAGTAAAGAAATACCAGAACACAGGCTGCCCAATCCATGACAGTAGAAAGCGTGTGTTCCCTACCCAAAGTATCTAAACTCTTGAGGTCTACACCTCAGCACTTGATGAATGTCTTTGCCTATGAGGCCTTCTAGCTCTGGGTGTCACTTGAACAAGGACCTCTCACCAAAATCTGTTTTTCTATTTTAACCCGTCTTTAGGAGATACCTGTCTCCTGGCCGAATGGTGGAATCCCTGATCTGACTGCTCAGTACAAGGTCAAACTCAACCTTCAGGAAACATCCTGCACCTCAGCTTAACTCTACCAGCAGCAAGCAGAAGGCCATGCCTTTATCCTACCCCACCCATTGATCTGCCCCTCCTCACATCCTCCTGGTTATCTGGTGGGGCTTCCTGGGCCTTCAGGACAGCCACCAGCCCCAGAAGCAAGAAAATCAGGAGGTTCTTCATCTTCAGTCGCTGGGCTCTCACACAAGGCAGGTCACCTGGGGAATGTCTGCTCCGCATCCTCACAGGGTGCCCTTTATATCCCCCATGGCCAGGGATGTGTGCCCACTTGGCACTGGCCACGTCCCTCCTGCCCTTCTATCATGGCCAAATCCACATCCATCATGGAAGTGGAAGGTTGTTGTTGTTGGGATCTGATGAATATCAACTCAATGTCACCTACAGATGAAGAAAGACACACAATGCCCTGCAATGTCTGCACCACCAAGAGTTGTGCTCACAAAGGACCCTGGGAAGATGAGTGACTCAGGAGCAGGGAGGTTGCACTTTGGGCAGGGAGGGAGGGCCAGGCTTCCCTTCACACCCCTGCCCTCCATCTGTCCATGGCTGCCCTGAGCTGTGTCCCCTGAGACCTGGCTTCTGACCTCCTGCTGAGGATGGGGCTGAGCTTCACCACCAGAGAATGTCTGCTTGTTCCCAGATGGCCTGGCCCCTGCCTGGGAGGAGGCCACTTCACTGTCCTATCCCTGCATGGATACCCCACCTGGACCTTCCTGTAAGTGGGAACACAAACTCCTGACTCCAGTCAGTTTAAACATCATCAGGGTAGACCCCTGCCACACTAGGCGATACCATGACCCTGACCCACTTCATTCTGCACTGAGGCCAGCTGTGTGCTCTGCAGGACACTTCTTACTCCAGATGTCTTGGTCCTTTTTCACTAACTGGCCAATGCCCATCTACTCAATCACCAGTTAGGGTTCAGTTTTCATAGTTCACAATTTTAAGTTGGCCGCATGAAGGATTCCAGCCACACATGAATATTTGTCCCCTGAAGGAATCGGTGAAGGGGGGGGTCACCTGTGTGAGCTCAAGGGGATTCATCTCCAACAAGGGGGCTTGACCTTTTGCTGCTCTTGTCATCTGAGGACCCGCTGAGAGGACATTTTCAGAGCCAGGGCTGCCCTGGTACAACTGAGGCCCATGTGTGTTCATTTCTTGCCATCTTGTGCCCTGAGGTGGAATGAAGAACCAGGGTCCACCACAGCCTGTCCTAAGCCCACCCTTGTGCTCCTATCGAACTTCCTTCCTGTGGAGTCCACAGCTTCCCTTCTCATTAGCTCTGAATACTCACGTGCTCTCAACACGGCCAGATCTCATTCCCTTTAGGTCAATAATACAAGAGGCACCATGACTCCATGTGCCAGCCTGTGTTCTGAGTTCATGATGGCTGCCCTGGCTGACCTGTCTTTGGGCCTTAGCCCAGCTTCCTTCCCAGTAGGAACTCTGCCTTCCACTCCCCACTCTGCAGTTCCTGAGCTTGGCCACCTTCCCTGAGACCCAGAAGGTCAGCTCTGGAGAAGGGTTTCAGTTCCTGTGGGGCTGTCCACACTCCATGGCTCTGGAGATGGGTGCTGGTCCCACAATGGCATCTTTGTGTCTGTCTGGACCAAAGGTGGATAGGCTCACATTTCCACAAACAATCTTAATGAGCACTCTCTGACAGGCCCTGGGTTGTGCTGAGGAGCTGGCATGGCCCAGGTCTTGACCTCACTATAGAAGGTGTTGAGCAGGAGACCTGTCATTCTGGGTGTGAGAGGGCGGGGCTGGTGACCTTTAGGACCAGAGATTAGGAAGCAGGCTAGCATTTCCATATCATGGGAGAGGCATCTCTGTACCTGTCAGCTTGTCCTTCATTAGCATGAGTCATTCCTGGAAGCACCTTACCACATAGGCACACGTGTCTCAATCCTTGAACAGGAGGAGAATGATATGAACGTGTGATTGACAGAGCCAGGGACACTCAGTCTGCTGCTGACTTGGGCTGTGACTGAAAGTGCTGAAGCCTGAACCTCAGAGCCCCCAGAAGCTGTGGTGACATCTCCAGACACACTAGCAGCCTCACAGCTTCCCAATCTCGTGCCTGCATCTCCTTGTGTTTCCCTAACACACGTGCTTAAAGAACAGAGGTGAAATAAATTAACACATCGTCATGTATGCATCAGAAGCATCCTCCACAGGTCCACGTGTTGAAGACTTATTCCCAGCTAGTGGCCCTATTTGGGGTATTCTGCAGAATGAAGGCAAAGGACTGATAGAAATGAGACATGGGGAATACGTTCTTCAGCTAAATCTTGTCCTGGCTTATTCTTAACATACTCAGAAAGAGAAATTTTGCATGTTTTCCTTTATTTTCAGGATTTACATTTAGTATGTACATATATTGCACACATATATGATATGAAAGTATAAGTGACCATGTGCGGGCAGGTAGAGTCTGATGGACGGACAGGAGATGGAAAGACAAACATCACTATTTTCTCTCATGGAGAACATACATTTATCTCACTTTGGCACACTTGTTCAGGTCTACTTCAGAGCTCTAAACACATCAGGCCATGCAGGACATTCAGTAACACCGCCTCGGTGGGCCCCCAATGGCTCTCTTTAGAGATACAGCCCTGTAAGAGAAGACAGGCCTTGTGCTTGCTAGGAAGCAAGTGTGCCTCTCTCGGTTGGCTGTCCTCTGCCCTGACCAGACCCAGCCCTGGCCCAGCCAGAGACCCTGGGCTGCAGCCACACCTTTTCCCACCAGGTCTGAACCAAACCCTGTGGATGGGCTTCCACCCCCAAACCACCTCCTACAACTTCAAGCTGTTCTTTAGAGCTCTCTTTACATTTGTACTGTTAATTGCTCATTACATAAACCGTTCCTGTTCTGTCTACTGTACCATTGTGTCTCCTGATTGAACCCTGATTCATGGAATTATAAATTATTTAAAAGGTCACAAATGTTATGGGGAAAATCAAACGGAACAAGTTGTTCAGAGAGTGTTGACAGGGGGCGGGGGCGGGGGGTAGTGTTTGTACTTTAAGTGGAATTGTCTGAGACAACCTCACCAAGGTGACATTTGAACACAAAATTGACTTCAGTGAAGGAAATGGTTCAGGAACAACATGGGAGGAACACAGGGTACAGACCTGGGGCAGAGAGCTGGACTGCTTCCAAAAACAGACTGGAGGGCAGGACATCTACAGCAGAGGACACCTGAGAAGACTGGGCAAAGACCAGGTCACCAAGAGGGCAGGGCCAGCAAGGGTGGCTGTGGGCCACTGTAAGGATATATAGAATATATTCTCTGGGAGAGACAGGGAGAACTGGAGGGCTTTGATACAGGCAACATGTGGTACATTTTAGAGTCCTTCCAGGTGTTGTATTATGAATGGATTGGAGGCAGCAAGCGTAACAGCTGGAAAAAAACACAGTGATCCAGGCAAGAATGATGGTGTAACGTTGCCTGTCTGGGCAGAAGGGAAGAACAAGGCATGGACTTATATACCCACCCAAATAAAGAGTAAACGGGAAAGAATCCGCAAAATCATTTTTATGGATTGGAGCACAAACACAAGAGGAAAAGGACGGCTTTAATATGTCCCTGGGACAATTGACATCCACCTGCAAAAGAAGGAACTCAGACCTCACATTATTGTACAGATTTACTTGAAATGGGCCTGGCCTGAATGCAGGAGCTAAAACCAAAACACATAGAAAGTATAAACCTCTGACCATGGCTTTGACAAGACAGAAAATAAAAGGAGATAGAGGCAGATTGGACTTCATCAGTGTGCAGTGTGTAAAACTGGGGGTCACCAAGGGACTCTGAAGGAGCTGGAGAGATGACTCAGTAGTTCAGAGCACTTGCTTCTCTTCCAGAGGACTCAAGTCCAATCCCAGCACCATCAGATGGCTCACTGGTGGTGAGCTAACTGCCTGTAACTGCTGCTCCAGGAAATCTGGCACCCTCTTCTGGCCTCTTAGGGGAACTGCATTTATGTATGCTTATACACTCACAGATACATACATACAAATAAATAATAATAAATATTTTAAAGAAAGATTCTGTGAATGAAATTAAATGACAGGATAGACTGTGAGAAATATGTGCAAATTGTACATCTGATGAGGATCTAATGTCAGTAAAACAATGGTAACTCATGGATAAACCTAATTAATAATAGACAATGGATTTGAGAAGACCTTTCTCCAGAGGACAATTTAGTTTGTTAGTTAGTTAGTTAGTTAGTTAGTTAGTTAGTTAGCTAGCTAGCTAGCTAGTTAGCTAGTTAGTTAGTTTGAAATAGGGTCTCATTATGCAGCTCAGGCTGTTCTGGAACTATGTAGACCAGGCTGGCCTCGAACTCACAGAGATCCACATGCTTCTGCCTCCTGAGTGCTGGCATTAAAGGTGTGCACCACCACCACCCAGCAGCTGACACTTTGTGTAGATGGAGTCCTGCAGCTTGTCTACTGTGTCTGTCCCCTGAGGTTCATTCATGTTTCAGCATGGTTCAGAAGTTCACTCCTTTCATAGCTAAATCCTCTCCTACTGCTCTGAGGACTGGAGCTGCTCCTGACACTGAGGAAGTCTTGAATAAACTCTGTAGTTCTACTTGCTTTTCATTGATTTTTAGCAGCACTAATTTAGGAGAAGTGTGTTATTAGTCCCTATAGAGTTGGACAGTTCTGCTGTAGACAACGCCTCTGACCACTCTTGCCCAGATCGCTCCCAGGGATTTGGCAGTCCTCCGTGAAATCACTTGTTCCTCTCTTTCGCCTGGGTGGCTGTCTGATGGCTGACATCAGGCACCCGACCACCCATGTTTGGACTGTGGCGCTGCCACTCTTTTCTGATTGTGAGTCACACAGAGAACCATGACCATTTCTAAGTGTGCAAGGGCTGACTCATGGCTGCCTTTCTCACCTCCAGCCTCTCCCCCACACCACAGGACTCCACCTCTTTGTCTCATCAACCTCCCTGTCCCCACTCCTCCAGCCTGGCTGCTTCCTGAATGAACTCTTCCACTCTCGGGAAGTTCTGCTGCAGTGGCTGGCATAGTGTGCTGCGGGCAGAGTCTCCTCTTGGCTCTTGTGAGCACAATGGTCTGTCCCCATGAACTGTTGCCCTGGGGGAGACCTGCTTTCCTTTTTTATTTTTTTTTTAAGGATTTATGTATTTTATGATTTTTAATTTTTTATTTATTTCTATGTTGCATGAGTCTTTTGCCTGTGTATGTACCCGTGGACCACATGTGTGCCTGGTGCCTGCTGAGGCCAGAGGAGGGTATCAGATCTTCTGGGCCTGGAGTTACAGACAGTTCTGAGTTGTGCTGTGGGTGCTGGGATCAACACTGATAAGAGCAGCAGGTGCTCAGAGCCACTGAGCCGTGTCTCCAGCCCAGGTTTGCTTTTCCTTCATAAGCTTCTAGAACTATCAGGGTCGTTGACTCCAAATACCAGGATTGAATTCTGGTTAATTTAAACAGAAACAGAATTCAGTGAGTTAGCCTGGCTCATTCCAAGAACAGAAATCTGAGCAACCAGACTCAATCCTATGTAGCTCCAGGAACATCCCAGATCCATCCTAGGGGGCCTTAGTGGCCTTAATTCAGTCATTGGAGGGGAGCCTGCACCATGTCAGCAATGTGATGGATTTTTTTTTTTTTTAAGATTTATTTATTTATTATGTATACAGTGTTCTGCCTGCATGTATGCCTGCAGGCCAGAAGAGGGCACCAGATCTCATTATAGATGGTTGTGAGCCACCATGTGGTTGCTGGGAATTGAACTCAGGACCTCTGGAAGAACAGCCAGTGCTCTTAACCTCTGAGCCATCTCTCCAGCTCCCGGATTTTTTTTTTAAGATGGGTCTTGGGCTGGAGAGATGGCTCAGTTATTGGTGGTTGCACACTCCTAAGCACAGCTAATGACATGGAATTGTTAGCTTGGGGTTTTGTGAATTTCCTGCTCCCATTAATTAGGGAGAAAAAAATCATCTGATAGGATTCTAGAGGAGAAACAACAAATAAGCCATGTGTTGAGCGAGCAATGGACTTCTGCAAAGGGAAGAAAGACTCTAGGTGCAGTTAAGCCTGGTGGGAGGACTTGGTGTCTGAGGAACTGGGCCAGCTCATTCCCTGGACAGTGGGAAGGAGCAGAGTTTAGAGACACGTGATTCTGAGAAGAGAGGAAAGATGCACAGGGCTGGGATGTGGGAAGGGCAGCGGCCAGCAGGAGCTGTATGACACAGGCTGGGAGTCAGAAGGAGTAGAAAGTAGCCAGAGTGTCCTGAAGCTGGATGGGAGGGAAGTTGCCATGGCAAGCGTCCTCTTGGACCAGGACCAGTCCCAGATGGTCCTCTGTGCAGAGGAGGCCACACCTAGGGAAAGGTTGAATTGACCATGTGGCTTTCTCCTTCAGTTCCTCCCAGGCCTTGCTTACCTGGATACAGGACACTTTGTAGGACCCCTTGAGCCATGTCACAGCAAATGTCACATGAGCAGGAACATGACTGGAGGTTGCCCAACCTGTGTGCTGTGCATTTGCCTGCTAACTGATGTCCATGGACATTGTCTGCCTGAAGCTTTGCCTGCCTCACCCTGGGCCACCCATGCTGGAACTCCTCACAGCCACTCCGCACCCTTGTTCTGGAAAGTTGCTCCCAAGAAGGGGAGGTGCAGGATCTGAAAGCCATGGCTAGGCTCCCCATGGGATCAGTGTAGAGCCCTGATGGGCCTTGGCCATCCCAACTCCCATGAGCCAGTGGGAAGAAAGAAGCCTCCCTTAATAATAAATACACACTATGAGTCCAAATCTCCTCCCTGGGGTTCCCAATGTCCTCACCTTGAAGATGGGGTGAGTGAGCAGGAGGCTGGAGCTTCAGCCTAACAGTCCTATCAACTATTAAAGAGGGTGGCGGCGTGAGGCTCTTCTCACATGTGCTGTGTTCTCTGTTAGGTTCCCCAAGCATCGTGCAGACCTGTGAGTTAAGAACAACAGAAGTATGTGGGCAGATGTGAACACTGGGATAGTATGAGTGGGCAAAAACAGGGCCTTTTGTGGCTGATGGTGGCATTGTTGATGGCTTCCCACGATCTATTCCTCCCTCTTTCCTCCAACTCAGACCAGTGTCCACAGTAGTCACGACACACCCACTCCCAGCTCCAAGGAGGCTCTGACTGATATACAGTGACCTGTCCCTCTGTCTATGCTGCTGGGGCTGGCCAGAGAAACACATGGGGGATGTCTGAGAATCCCAGAGGAAGACCTGTGAGAGAAGCCCACCCAGTGAACCCTTGAATCGAGTCAGGAAGCATCCAGTCCAGCATGACATCCCGAAAGCTGGCCCGATACCGAGATTCCAGCCAGAGAGCAGAGGCTCAGGCTGTGGGCTAAGCTTGTGAGGCAGACAGTGCCCTGTGTGGAGGCTGTGTGTCAGAGGACAGCTGTGCCATGACAAGGAACAGTTAGGGGGATGTGGATGTCGTGGAAAGGGAGGTGCAGGATAGTGAGGAGTCAGGGGAGATGTGGAGCTCAGAACGGCCATCCGCCCATCATAGGCAGCACCACTGCCCGCTCCAGCCCTGAGTAAGGAGCCATGACAGGCAACAGGATGTGTCTTTAAAGCTGTAGCAACTGACCTTTCAAACATCAGCAAAAGACACGCTCACCACACTGTGGAAGTCCTAACCTCAGACAATCGTGCAGTGCTTTCCATGAGAGCCAGACTCGGATCTGCGTCACTCTGGCCTCAGCTGGCTTGGCCCTTCCACAGGGAAGCGAGTCTCCATTACACAGTTATCTGTGCCTGTAGAGAGCCAACCTCATGTCCGTGCCGTGCTGGCTTCAGATGGCTTGGCTCCCCTATGGGGAAATGGATCTGCATTATACAGTTGTCTGTACCTGTAGAGAGACAACCTCGTATCCTGCCATGCTGGCTCCCACTGGCTTGGCTCTTCCACAGGGAAGTGGGTATCAGACAACTATTCCATGTTCTGCATCTCTGGAGAGTCACGCATTCTGTCTTCAGCTGGCTTAGCCTTCTTGTGAAGAAAAGCTCGGAGCTGGTTCACAGCCTGCAGCTCTGGTTGCCAGGTGCCTCCAGCTGTGTGTGCCCTGTCACAGAGATGAAGGCCGGAGGCTGTGGCTCCTGTGACTGACTTCCTGCCCTGAGCATTTCCCAGACCTACAAACGTTTAGCGTGTGTCAGAACTCCATTCCTTTCTGTGGCTCGGTGAAACCCTCCCCCTCCCCAGATGTATGTTCATCTGCTCTTCAGCTGACAAGCACGGATTGCATCATGAGATTATTAGGAAACATGCTACTGTGGATCTTCACTTCTAGGTTTTCATGCGTCTGTCTGCTCTTCAGTTGACAGACATCAGCACAGATTCCACCATGCTACTGTGGACCTTCACAGACCCATTTTCATGTGGACGTCTGTTCTCAGTATCCGTGCTCCTAGGTACAGACTTGCCCGGTTACAGGATCCCTCTCCATCCTGACATTTGGAGAGCTGGAGGGTTGCTTGGACAGTGACTGTACCATCTCACAGTCCCACACGTAAAGTCTGAGGGTCTCCATTTCTCCAGGGTCTTGACAGCACTGTGGTTGCTCACTGTGTTAACTGACATGAACTTGAAGATCCACCCGTAAATGTTTACAAACAAAACCAAAAATTATCTCACCATAGTGACCCAGTGCATTCATACATCAATTCAATCGCTGACATTTAGGTATGGGTGATTCCTGGTAGCCTTTGTCCCTGATGACCCCAAGGCCACACCCCTCCTTTCGGCTCTAGCCCTGAACAATGGCACACAGCCTTTGTGTACATGCCAGGAATGGCCTCCCACCTGTGAGAGGCCCACCCTACTCTGGAATGCTAGAGATAAAGGTCCCTTTAAGTGAGGCAGATACACAGAATGTCCCTACGGACTTTTCCCTGATTCCTCTTGATCCATTGAGCACTGTAGACAGTGATGCCCCCCCCAGTGGTCATTTCCAAAACTGCACCTAAAGTTCCTACTCCAAGAATTCAAACCCTCAGCTGGGTGTGGTTGCCTTCCAGGGAGTACATTCCCAGGATGCAAATGAATCAGCCCTGAAAGCTTCAGAAGTGCGGAAAGGCTGTCAATCTTCATTGCCAGCTCAAGGTCATCCAGCACACCCAGGAGGTCTCCACATAACCCTGGCAAGAGGACCCTGCTGACATCACCAGGAGTTGGGAGAAGTCCAAAGGACCTTCCCCAGTACCCTACAATGGAGCACAGTCCTGGGACCCCAGTTATTGCCTCAGAGTCTGTAGATGTGCATTTCTTTTGTTTGGAACAGCCCAGGTACTAAGGGTTGCTTCTGCAGCCCGGGACCCCCTGCAGTGGCTGGCCAGTCACGCTGGTTCATGCCCCAGACAGTTAACACCTCATCCCCAGATCTGTGACTACCACTGCTTGGGTAGCAGGGGCAGCCTCCAGCCTCGCAGGGCTCAAAGGGAAATCCACAGAGTCCATGGACTGTGACTTTTTTAAATCTGAGGGGGTTGGGGAAAAAGACAAATATGCTCTTGATGATTTCTTTCTTTATCTTTCTACTGTGTACTTCTTCTCTACAGCTTGTATACCCCAACAAAGTCTTTCAGGCAATCTATGAATTACATTGTGGTTACATTCTATTTTTGAAATGAATGGTTATAATGAATACAGGTAAAAACGCGTTTTTCATCTCCTTTACATGATTAAAACAAAGCCATCCCAAGAACCGACTGCTGGTTAAGCTGGGGCGCTGCTCCTCGTGGCTGGCCACTGCCCCGCGGCAGCCATGACGGTGGAGGAGAGTGCTGATTGGAAGAATCACAGCCATAGTTACCTTTTTAGAGCTTTATTGGGAGAGAGAGGGGAAGAGAGAGAGAGAGAGGGGAGGGGGAGGGGGGAGAGAGGACAGACGGAAGGAAGGAGCAGAAAGGAAAGAGAGGGATGCACAGAGGGCCCACCCGCTTTTTAGGCTGGGACGCCGTCGCAGGCTGATGACATAATTAAGGACCAACTCCTTACACCCACATATATTTGCATCTAAGTAACTTGTTACAGGTTAACAGAATATGAGCAAGCAGAAGGTATTTTTCCTCAGCCAATTCTTTTGTTTGTCAGGCTGCATATTGCAGTTACGAGGAAAGGGCCAATCACTTTATTATTTATCTTGAAAGGTAATCTTATAAGGAATCTTAAAGGAACCACAAACCTAAACTTTCATACATGAAAAACAATCAATCAGCTCTACTTTAAATCTTTAGGGTGCATACCCACTCATCAATAGTTTTTTATATCAGGAGATTGAGGGCAGAAATAGATCTAAGGAATTATTAATCCTCACCTTTGATCATCAACCAACCCTAGCAAGGAAAGTACATCAGCTAATAACTGGGCTGCTTTGTTCTTGTTCCCTGACCTTAACGAGCTCCTCATTCAACTATGTGCCTTTCTAAAACTTTAGATTGTCTTCTCGGGTTTTTCACCTCAAAGCTGTTTAGCAAAACATCTTGGGGTTGGGATTTAGCTCAGTGGTAGAGCACTTGCCTAGCAAGCGCAAGGCCCTGGGTTCGGTCCTCAGCTCTGGAAAAAAAAAATCTGAGTCAAAGCTTTTTTTCAGCATTGATGCACTCTGAAACCTGTGAACACATCTCCCAACATTAACAGTAGAAGAATTTAAACTAGCTGGGCTACTGGGACTCAAATGTTTTTCTGAATCATTAACCTAAGCCACAGGCTATAGAGCTCCTTAATAGAAACTCATGGGTGGGATGGGGGTAGGTGGGGGAGCAGGAGAAGAGGAGGGAGGGGGAACAGGGGTTGGTATGTAAAAGGAAAGAAATTTTTTTAAATAAAAAAATTATTTAAAAAAAGAAAAGAAACTCGTGTGTTTAGCTGTATGACACTTCCTTGTTTTATTTTTTATCATCAAAACTATTTAAACTAACATTATTATTATCAATTAGACAGTACAGCTTAGGAAGAAATCATCTTCATAATAATGCACAGGTAAAAATGCTCACTGAAGCAAGATGTTTCCATGAGATAAACACACTACATTACAGGCAGTGGGATCTCCCCACACCCACTCACACCGTGCCAGAGACCAGAGGAAGATGGCAGCAGCGAATATGTAAAGGCACAGCAGAAGCAAAAGACATTCTGGGGTCTGTGGTTGTGGGGCCTTGTCTATCCGAGACTCACCCATCAGGGATTTTCCTCCTGGTGGACTGACAGCCCGAAGTCAACTGCCATCTGCTGTGGTTCCCACTGGCATGTGGCACCATCAGGCTTCCTGCTATGGTTCCCACTGGCATGTGGCACCATCAGGTTTCCTGCTATGGTTCCCACTGGCATGTGGCACCATCAGGCTTCCTGCTATGGTTCCCACTGACATGTGGCACTATCAGGCTTTCTGCTATGGTTCCCACTGACATGTGACACCATCAGGCTTCCTGCTATGGTTTCCATTGGCATGTGGCACCATCAGGCTTCCTGCTATGGTTCCCACTGGCATGTGGCACCATCAGGCTTCCTGCTATGGTTCCCTCCCTTGAGGCTCCTCAGCCTGTTTCTGGCTCTGTGCAACTGTCAGGTGTCCCCCTTAGCAAAAAGGAGGAATGTTCCCTAACAGATGGTGTCAAAGTCACTGGACCATCAGAGACTTGGGTCTCCTTGGTACCTGGGCCCATGGAGGGACCTTATGGGACTAGAGGAAGACTGACCAAGCCTGTGGCTCTGGGCCATTGGACACCAAGATGCTCCCTATTACCCGCTACCCCAACCTAGACCTCCACAACCCAACAGAGTGTTGATTATAATTGGAAAACAGAACCTTCCAGACATCCAGTCTTTATGAAAGGGGCAGGGGCACTGGACAGCCCCTCCTCCATTGCAAGCTAACATGGCAGACTCTGCTCTGAGCTAGAGATGGGGCGAGCAGGAGTGCATGTGCATTTATACGCATACAAATATGTGTATGGATGAATATGTATGCATGTGAATGAATGTGTATATTATATATATGCATATATCACGCATGCATGGTTACTGTGTATATACACGTGCCTGTGTAGGTGTCCAGGTGCACATATGTAAATTCTGCATATATGCACATATCTGGAGTGTGCATGCAGGTATGTGATCCACTGTGAGTGTACTCTGTGCAAAAGATGGGGTGTGTGCATTATATATGCTAGAGCATGTGTTAACATGAGGCTCTGCATTCTCTGCCTATAAATCATATGTGCTAATGCAGCTGTTTGTCAGGGTGCAATGCACACATGAATATGGGTGCATGCACTGTTATGTATGTGTGTGTGCAAACTTGTCAGTGGCTGTCTGTGGCCACTCACTTTTATAGCTATTTCTGCAGAAGTCAATGAGACCTGCTCCTGCCCTGTGGCTTAACTACAAAAAGAAATGCAGAAACCCCAGTCAGGGCTTTCAAGAAACTGAGAATAGTCTGTCTAGCTTCTTACTCAGAAAAGCAGACATGCGAGGTGGTGGGGGTGGGAATCAGGGGGACACATTGATCTAGGAAGCAGGAAGAGATCCCGGAGGCCCTGGACCTGTGGGTTGAACTCAAAATAAAGCTTGTCTCTGTCACCAAGCAGAGTCATTACGCCTCCTCCATCAGAACACAGTGTCCAGGCCTGTGAGTGAGGCTCCCTCTGTCATCCCAAGTTCCTCCACCTTCCCACAGGAAGGGTTTTCATCATCCCACACACACTCAGAATGGCCAGTGGGACGACGCTGACCAAGCCCCCAGGAAAAGCTGAGAGTTTGTGGGTTTAAGGTGGGTTCATGTATGTAGATTCACCAGCTGGGGATGCCATAGCCAAGGGTCCCAGACAGAGGCCTAAATAGTATTTGTGTCTCAAAGTTCTGGAGGTGATAGTCCAAGAGGGCTTCCATATGATGGAATTCTGAAGGAAGTCTCCTCCCAGTTGGCAGGATGTCATCTCATTGTATTCTCATGTGGCAGGGCACTGATTCATTCCCATCGTAAGAACCCACCTTCCCAGCCTCATCCAACAGAAACCTCCCAAAGGGTCCTTCTCCTCATTATCCCACTGCAAGCCAGAGCTTCACATGGACACTGAGGGGACACCTAAGAGCCACCTGTCCCCCCCCCCAACATTTGTCATGTTACATACAATCAAGCATAGGTTCACCCATATGTGTCACTGGAATGCAATAACTCCTGCTGTCTGTCACAGCTCAATGAGCAGGGACAGTAATGGGTTCTTTAAATTGTGCTTTGCTCCGAGAGCTGGCAATCAGGGAAGCCAGGGGAGACTGCCTTGTCTGAGCTATCTCTCTCCATGACAGGGGCAATATTCATTCCAAAATCTTGTCCTTCTGTCTAGGTGGTCAGCCTTGTCGCTGAGCTTTATGACGCTGTTGCTTCCCCCTTCCTGTATTTCATCTTGAGGTCTGAAGGGCACACACACACGGAGTTCAGCGTTCCTCCAGCACACCCACTTCGTTTGACTATCTCTTGGTCTCTCCAAATAAACCACAGCCTAAGGATTCAATTCCTGTCTCTGCAGCAGCAGGTAGCATGTGGTCTGGTATTATGATTATATCCACTCATCCATGGACTCACCTGTGGCCTGGCTATGCATGGCTCTCTCTCCAGCCACACACACTGCATGGAGAACCCAGCTCTGCCACTGCCTCTGTGACCTGAGTCAGGGAAATGGCATCGAAAGTGCTCCTGAGGCCACAGTGGCTGTGAGCCCTTCCCAGAACCCTAAGGTAGATCTAACCTTACCGGGGTCATATGAAATCCAGGTCTCACTGTGACAAACAGCATAAGGATGTGCAAGGCTGGCTCTATGGGACTTGGGACCAACTCTGCCCCCATCCACCCGGCTGCTTCAAAGGAGGCTACCTTCAAGGGCAGAGGGATAGATTCTGTGAGTCTACCCTGTGGGGCATATGTAGGCACCCAGACCTACTGACTGACTCGTGTCTCCCCTCTGGGACCTTCCATGGTTCCCTCTTCCCAACATCTCCCCACTTCTTCTCCTCCCCCTCCTCCCCTTTCTCCTCCCTTCTCTCCCTCCTCCCCACCACTGGAAGGGCCCAGCAGTAGAAAGCATCTGTCCTGGAAGTCTGAGGCCCCTAGTAAGGATAATCTTACCCACCCTGATTTAACAACAATCTGGAGATTATTAAGGCCAGATGACAGGGCATGGCTGTCCTTCACTCTGCCTGTCCACCATCTATAAGAACCAAAGGTATCAGGCGGGCGGTGGTGGCGCATGCCTTTAATCCCAGCACTCGGGAGGCAAAGCCAGGTGGATCTCTGTGAGTTCGAGGCCAGCCTGGTCTACATAGTGAGATCCAGGACAGACACCAAAACTACACAAAGAAACCCTGTCTGAAAAAACCAAAAAAAAAAAAAAAAAAAAAAAAAAAAAGAAAGAGAAGAATCAAAGGTATCAGAGGAAGAGACGGGACCTCAAGCTCAGCTCCCTATGGCATTCCTGGACCTAAAGCTTAGAGGGGTGCTCAGGACCCCACCATACTTAAATCCTGAGTCCTTCCCAGGAGGGGTGTAGGTCCATGCCCCATGTCAGCTGCCATCCTTCCACCACACGTAAGTTCTAGATCCTTCCCAGGAAACAGTGGAGCCTGACACCAACTGCCTTCCTGTGAGTCTGGGCTCCTGGGCTTCTGTTTTCATTCAGAAGCCAGAAATCGTGTCTATCTGCCCTGGAGCCAAGAGGCCGGTGACCAGAACACACACAGGTAATGAACTGAAAAGCACAGAGAGCAAGTGTCTTACAAGGGAGAAGCCTGGTGACTGTGAACAGCACAAACAGAATCCTGTGCCGATCGACATGGTTGGTCACAGGTCACTCGCTATTGGTATTCTTGCCAAAAAATATTTAAGTAAACCCAGTCCATCACAGAGCAAGCCTCAGGACCGTTGGAGACAGTTGGATTCTGTCCCAGTCCCCACACCTGGGTGACAGGGTAGCCAGTGAGAACGAACCATCATGTTAAGCAACAGAGGCAAACCTACCCTAAGTGCAGCCCTGCTCTGCAACACCTCAATGGCTCCGTGTGACTTAACTGTGTGTAAAGGCTACTCACAAAGTCCAGCCTGTTAACGTCCAGCAGCCAGCACTAGAGAGGAAAGCTGACCATGTGCTCATCAGCATGGGGTCTCAGAGCATCACAGCTAAATGAAAGAGGCCCGACTTCCCCAAGCAGCATACCCCGGAAGGCATGGCATGTCCCATCCCAACAAACCGAAGCCACTTGTAATGGCAGAGGCAGACTATGGTCATTGGGTGTCGGCAGCAAGACCTAGAGGCACGTCTGAGAATTTCCTGGAGGGTGGAATTCGTTCTTGCTACACTTTTGCTCGTTCTACGTGCCAGCATTAGAAGGTCAGAGGGGTAGCTCAGTAAATACAGATGCTGCCTGCTAAGCCCAACGACCTGAATCCTAGCGCCCACGTTGTGAAAGGAGAGAACCGAGTCAGTGTGCCAACATTTTGCTCACATGGCGACATGGTAGGTTTGAAGTGAAAATCGACAACACAAGACTGCTCAGCACCAGTGGTACCGGTGGTGGAGTTAGTTACTCTGGTGCTGGAAGCCTGCTGGTGTGAGGAGGCCACGGAAGAAGATGCTCATACCGGGGACTGGAGGAGAGACACCCACAAGGAGGAGAAAGCCAGTGATGCTGGTTACATGAAAAGCGGAAAGCTGACCCAGCGAGCAGGTGAGCCAGCCCAGGAGGCCTCCTAATGAGGAGCTCCTGCTGTCCCTGCTCCTTGTAGCAAAACATGGCTGAATGGTCAGAGGCTAAAGAGGGGTGCTGCAGCCACTGTGGAAGTCAGCATGGACACTCCTAAAAACAGAAACCAGAACTACTATATGACCACTCCTGGGCACCCAGCACTCGGGAGGCAGAGGCAGGCAGATCTCTGTGAGTTCGAGGCCAGCCTGGTCTACAAAGGACTTCCAGGACAGCCAGAGCTACTGTTACACAGAAAAACTCTGTCTTGAAAAAACAAAACAAAACAATAGAACAGAAAAGGACATATGAAAATAAAAAATTTTAAAAAGATTTTTATTTTTAATTATATGTATATGTGGGCAGGTTGTGCATGTGTGTGCAGGGCCCACGAAGGCCAGAAGAGGCTGTTGGATCCCCTGGAGCTGGAGTTACAGGCATTTGTGAGCCACTCAATATGGATGCTGGGGACTAGACTAAGCTTGAGTTCTCTGCAACATGTACTGTTAACCACTGAGCCGTCCGTCTCTCTAGCCCCCCAAATAAACCCATTTTAAAAGAAAGGAAAAAAATGGGAGTGTGATGAGCCTGTGGTCTGAGCTTGGCCTCCCCAGGGTGAAGAGATGTAAAGTGCCAGACTTGGCCTCCAATGGAGCCCAGGACACTGCCAGGGCAGGTGGACCAATGAGAAAGCCGTGAGCACAGCTAGTGGAAGTTTGCTGGAAGTTTGCTGGGATTGGGGGATGCAAGCAGCCATCACAGCCCGGGGTCTGTGCAGTCAGTCAGTCCCTGGCCTGCCATCACGGGATACCTCTGAACAAGCCACTGAATGTCACAGCCACCATCTGGAACAGCATTCCCAGGGTCAGGAAGGCTCTCAAGTCAAAGGGATGAGCAGAGGGTGGCTGGCTGTCACGGCAGGATGGTGTGTGCACAGGAATCTGTGGACAAGAACAAGGGTGCTGAGAGGCCTGGCTGCCGCCTCTGTCAGGAATCCATACGAGGGTCCTGGCCCTGTCTGCCTTGGACTCTAAAGAGGGTAGAGCTGTGCAGCCTCCACTGTGAGTGTCGGTTGGAGTCTGTATGTTCTAGGAGCCATCTCTGTCTGCATGGGACACTGAGCACCCAATGCTCACAGGAAGCCCGCAGGTCCAGGGGGGATGAGAACATTTGGGCATCTTGACTTTGCAGACGCCACAAACACACAGACATGCATGCATGCATGCACAATACTCATGCACGTGCATGCACATGTCCTACATGGACCAGCTGTCTAATGGGACAGAATGAGGGCAGGAGAATAAAAGCTTGAGGCCATGAGGTACCGTCTTTCGGAAGGATGGTGGCCTGCTTGGTGAGCTGCAGAGTGTGACACTTGTCCAGGAATTCTCGCAGACTCAGGAAGCTAGAGATGTTCTGTCTGTCTGAATTGGAGACAGAATCACAGCAGCAGGGATGCCCATATGACCTTTGGAGGGCTGCATCCTAATCTCCCATGCTCCCACTCACTGTCATTCTGTGCCGGTGCCCCATTTCCAAAGCTAGGAGATGGGGTCACTCTTCAGCCAGGGGACACCTGGGAGCCTCCTCGGTCCCTGTAATACCCCTGGGCATGCCCAGGCCTGCTACATTCTAAACACGCCTTTCTTTCCTCTGCTCTTTCCACAGACCCCTGTCTGCAGCCCAGGCTTGCTGCCCTTCCTCCTCACCACATCACTTCCATCCACCCTCCCCGGTGCTTTCCCTAACATTGCCCTTTGTTCCCACTGGATCCAGCCGCCCAGTCTAACCCTCCATTTCCCAGAGCTCAGAACTCACAGCCCACATCTCAACCTCCTCTCCAGCAGCACCCCAACACTCTCACTGTCCTCCGCGGCAGCCCTACATCTAGACCCCTCCCGGTCTCCACTCGGCTCTGCTGCTGCTGCCGCCTCCAACCCTACCACACAGCAGGCTCTACCGCCACAGCCCTTCTCAGACCGCCCTTCACCAACCATCCTCCCTCCCAGGTAGCCAGCCTCACCTTCCAGCCTTGTCTTCCCTCACCCTCCCTCACCTCTATGTCCTGTGTCTCCGATCCCTAAGCCCTCCACCACCACGGCCCTGACACCCAAAGGGGACGCTGTGCACAGTACTCACTGAAGAGCAGCAGGCTCTTGTAGTTGTTGCCTCCACGGCCCAAGCGGAGGTATACCAGGCCATACGTGTAGTCAGTGGACAGCACATGGAAACCCTTTCCCTACCCCACCCCCCTTCACTGCAAGAGAAGCACCGCTAGCCACTGGTGCCCGGATCCATGCCCACCCACAGTCCAGAACCCAGTGTTCAACACATCAGCCAGTCCAGCCTGGTCTTTTCTCACTGACCTCACCTCCCAGGCCTGCTCTGGGACCACAGCCACCCTGCCCACCCATCCTTGGTGTCCTGGCCTGCCTGCCACATGCTCTGTTTTCCATGGCCCAGGCATCCTACTCACAGGTATTCCTGAACACAGGTTTCTTTCTGTCCTTCTTCAGGGTCACCTCCATGGACCGGCATCCCTGAGGCCTGGGGACAGGTGCTGTGAGCTGCAGCCAGAGGATCACTTTCTACCACCAACTTCTCCAGCTCTACTCACCCTCTGCCCCTAGAGCCTAGGGATGGGGGGCCTGGGGCCAAGGTGACCACTTTGGGTGAGAATCTTCTAATTTGAGCAAAGGCCCGCCCAGAGCTGAAAGGTCCACTCCCAACACTCCCTCCTTGATGCCAGGTATTTCACCCCAAATCACCCTTTGGGATTTAGGGGAGAAAGAGGTCACAAAACCACCCGACGGGTCTGTTTCCTCCAGGACTCCACTTTGCCTCCTGTGGGCTCTTTCTTTCCAGAAAGAAAGGCGTCCCTGGCCAGTCTGCAAAGGTGTACCAGGACCACTGGCACACCCTATCTCCTCACCGGCTGAAGGCGATGACCACCTTGAGCCGGCCTGCTTTGTGCATCTTCACCCACAGCTGCCCCCAGCTTCTTCTTGTCTCTAGCCGGCAAGAACCCCTGGGTGTCTGTGGCGATGGCAATAATGTACCAGAAGCCTGAAAACTGCAGGGGCATCGTGGCGAGGACGGTGTTGGAGCTGCCACACCACGCTGCCTGTCCAAGCTCCCAGCGGGAGAACAGACCCAGCAAGTGACCCTTTCCCAAGACCCAGACTACATCTGTATCCGCAAGTGGGCACTACCCTGTCCTGGGCCGAAGAGAAGCTGGTGCTTAGCTGGTCAGGTGCCAGGAGGCTAAGCCTGGGCTGTTCCCGCCCTACCCACCTCAGAGGCTCCTTCCCTCTTGGCCTCCCTGTGACACCCGTGCCCGGCCCCTCTCCCTTCCACTTGTGCCTGAGCCGATGGCCACCGGCTCTTCCCTGCTGCACACTCCTTGCTCCTAATAACCCTGTGCTTGTGCATGCTACTGGCATTGTCCACCTAGCCACTGTGCCCACAGCCACCCCACCTGGAATCCTCTGCTTCAGGACTCGTCTAGTGCTTGGCCCTCCACCCCGCTCTTCTTGCAGCTCTTGACTCCTTTGCAGAGGTATCTAAGGGGTCCCAGGGCCGGGGCAGTGGTGGGAGAGGACACCAACACAGCTGGATCCAATGGATACCGTGTTCTGTCCTCCTGCTGGGGGCATTAGCCCAGATGGTCCCACCGCTGGAGTTCTAGTCCTAACTGGTCTATGTACCCTGTAACCCTAGTACCTGATGAAGGTACCAAGGGGGCATGTGGCTTACCTTGCCCCAGTTGAGAGTGTGGGCCTCCTTAGGGAAAAACTCCTGTGTCCAGGACGCCACAGCCAGAACTAGGACTATGGCCAGGGCCGTCTCCAGCTTCATCCTTAGCCGGGGCAGCTCTAAGTTTAAACCTGTATCTCACCGTGTCTGCCCTGTTGTGATGTCAGACCCACCCTGGAGCCTCAGGCTGCTGGGATGGGTGGGGTAAGAAGTGGGCAGGTGTGGCTTCAAGCTCTGCCCCTCCTTCTGAGGGCTTCAGCCTGGCCCTTGTTGGTTACAGCAGCCATTGCCTGCCTGGGAGAGCCCTGAAGATGGACACCGCCACATTCTCAGAGGCCACAGGGAGGCTGGTCCTCACCTTCCTCACTCCTGAGGGGCTAGAACCACACACATCTGCATGCTATTGCAGCCTGGGCTGACTCACCTGGCACTGGGTGCCTGGGACTCCCATAACCCTAGCCAAAGGTGAGAGGCAGAAGCCTAGGGTGTCTCTGGGACTAGCCTCTTGGGCAGGTGTGCAGACAGGAGAGAGGAAAGCAGTAGGGCATAAACTTTGGAGCCCCCTACCTAAGACTATTTAAAGTGCCTGAGGAGCTGCTGATGACCAGGCCAGGAGAGAGAGAGAGAGAGAGAGAGAGAGAGAGAGAGAGAGAGAGAGAGTACTCACACGTACCCAAGCTTTGACCCCCTCTTCTCCCCTGTTACTTCCCAATAGATGATATCACTCTGCCGTTTCCTGACTAGATATCCCATTTGTAGTGAGGGACTGCAGACTCAGACCTTTGGGGATTCCACCATCATCCCCCATGCCCACCCCCAACCAGCAGCCAGAGCCTAGGCAGAGAAAGAAGAGCTAGAGCCCTGGCTGAATCTCCCTGCTGGGAAGTTCACAGATACTGGCCTCCCCGGCTAGACAGTCTGTGAATTCTGTGTCCTGCCAGGCGGCCTGTGGATGCTAAGCGCCCCCGATCGATCGATACTAGGCTGTTGGCAGATGTTCTCTATACTCTCCTACTGTGCAACTCAGTGTTCCTTTCTATTAGGCAGTGCATAGGTGGTTGGCCCCCTATCCATGGATTCTGATGGTCCAGCGGCTGCCTTAATAGTCCCCTGACCTACTCACATAGCCCTTGTCTAGCCCAGGCACCTCAGCTTTTGCCATTCTAGTGACTACATCCTGTCCCCAGTGAAAAGCCACCAGCCCTGTCTTCAGGCTCAAGAACTCTGGCAAGGGCCATTAGTGCATCAAATTCTTTTGTTCCCAAGCTGGCTCTGTGTTCTCTGGAGGTGTCCTCTCCCGCAGCACAAGGACCATCCCACCCCAGAGAAGACACATTGTGGCAGGTTTCCTTGTAAAATCACTTTATTTTCTTGGGAGAGCAGAGGACCAACCAGCCACTGAGCAAAGACAGTGCCTGCCCACCTCCACCAGGATGCCAGGATGCTGTGGTGCTTTCTCCGGGGTGTGGCACTCACTGAAAACCAGGGCAAGAGTTGGGGTGGGACTCCTGACAGCCATTATCCTCACCTTCGGTGACCTTTCCACCAGCAGAGCCACGGGCTACGCAGGCTTTGAAGAGGGTCCACCCGGAGTCCCAGGCTCCTCAGGGAGCCAAGAGTGATGCACGAAAAGGTGGCCTACCTGGAGGATCTTGTGTGCACACGTGACTGTAAGAACCAAGCCAGTTGTGGGAACAGGGCTGTAGCAGCTCCCAGGACCCTACCCACAAGCCTCTTCCCGAGGAGGCTGCCCCTCCAAGCCTGACTATGACAGGCATGGGTGATCCCTTGAAGCACCCATAAACCAGTAAAAGCGAGAGACCAATCACCTCCACCAATCCAGCCACTCCCTGTGTGTCAGAACTGCCTGTGCTCCCGATGGCCAGTACCAGTAACACTCACAGTCCTTCTGCAGCTGGGCCTGCTGGTGGGACAGGAAGCCCAGACCCTGGCTCCATTTGGTGAACAGCTGCATGGCCTCGCGGCTGGCCATCTCTGTCCGACCTGGACACAAAGGAGCAGTTTCTGAGAGACGGTCAGAGTGCGGAGAGCGTGGTTGTGTCCCCTGCCCCTTTCTTTACCCCAATCCCTAGCCAACCTCAGGGTGGCTGGGGCTTGTCCCTGTATGCTCCCTGCTAGGACACAGAGTACCTGTGTCTGGGGGCACCAGGGACGCCGAGCAACCTTGCCTGTCCCCACTTACTGTACAACTCCACGGTGTTGAAGGCCTCGTCCCCAAATTCCAGCTGTGTGAAGATGACAGCATAGTCCTTGAAGTTCGTGCCCAGTACCCGATAATCCAGCACACCAAGAGCTAGAGAGCAAACGCAAGATCCCAGGGCAGCAAGGGGGACAGGGCCATCATGCCAGCCAGGCGTGGAGCCGAAACTGGCCGTTAAGATGGAAAGCAGATTCAGGACCAGACCCTATCAAACTTCAGCAGAGCTCTCAAGCTGTCCCCAGGTCCCTGACCCCTACACTGTGCCAGCAAGAAGGAGTTCTTAGATGCCGGTAGACAGATGGACAGAGGAGTGTTTGCCCCAGCTCAGCCTGGGGTGACTGAAGAGCAAGTGGTCACCCTTTCCCAGTCCTATCCTATGGGGGTAGAATGCCTCTAACCAGGCACCCTGCTCCCTGAACTCATGAAGGAGCCCAGGGATTGAGATTAGGACCCCCACAGGCATCTGGGCACACAAGGGTGAGAATATGAGGTCTAAGACCTCCATTCAGGGGCCTCTCTCCCCTGAGGATTGACCCCAGGGTCCCGACTGTCAGATCTTTTAATGGTGCACAGAGCTATGCCAAGGGCTCTGGAGCAGAGTGGTCTCCTTCTGCCAGGCCTGGCCCTACCAACTGCAGCCTGGGAACACACAGGGGCTGGCTTCATGGTGATTTGTGAGGAGGTCCCAGTGACGTCACACTCACAGGGGTTCTCAAACGCCCATCGGGAATCTTGCTTCAGCAGCTCCACAGTGCTCTGACGACATCCATCTGGTCTAGGAAGCAATGGGAAGAAAGCCTCTGAGACTCACACGTGGCCCCACTGGGGGGAAGGCCTCAAAGGGAGCTCACCTCTTTCATGATGCCTGGGTTACCCAGAAAACCCACCCTGGGGTCTGAGAAGCACTTATCATCCCCTTCATTTCCCAAGGGATCCACACTGTCGGGTGCTGAGGGCTGAAGAGACATCAGCCTGTGGTTCAGATGAGAAGACACTATCCAGAAGTCCCCCGAGGAGTCAGCCTCTGAGGTGAGCAAATGCAAGAGAAGCGCAGCAGGGTCTGTTAGACATAGCAAGTGTCTGCACAGACGCCTGGGAACAGGACACCCACAGGGCCAGATGCTGGGGCTTCAGAAGGAAAAGCAGCAGAAGCTGGTCCAGCAGACGAGGAGGTGCCCTAAACCCACATCAAGGTCTGGGTAAATACATAGATCAAAGGAACAGAATAAGAAGTTAAAAAACAAAGAAAACTTACCCGGACACCTACCCATGACAAAGGTCATAAGCCATGTGGGCCTGCCAGCTACCTGAGTACATCTCACATTTTTACCACAGGCAAAATTCTGGAGTACCAAAGATTCAAGACTTCCAGAAACAGAAAGAGAAAGGAGCACCTCTCCCCACTCAATGTCACAGCACCCAGAACCCTCAGAAGCGAAGGCTGGTGTATATACAGTGCAGAACTAAAAAGCACTTCATAGAAAAAAAGTTCCCCTCGGACCTGAAGAAATGACCCGGCAGTTAAGAGCACTTGCTGGTCTTGCAGAGGACCCAGGTTTGGTTCCCAGCACACACATGGTAGCTCACAACCATTCGTAACTCCACTGCCAAGGGATCTGATGCTCTTTTCTGACCCTTGTGGACATCAGGCATGCACATGGTACAGAAACATGCATGCAGGCCAAATATTCACACACATACATTTAAAAAAAAAAAAAAACCAGCCGGGCGGTGGTGGCGCACGCCTTTAATCCCAGCACTCGGGAGGCAGAGCCAGGCGGATCTCTATGAGTTCGAGGCCAGCCTGGACTACCAAGTGAGTTCCAGGAAAGGCGCAAAGCTACACAGAGAAACCCTGTCTCGAAAAACCAAAAAAAAAAAAAAAAAAAAAAAAACCAACATCAGAAAAACAAACTGGGAAGTATGTCTGTAACTAGTTTGGTCTTTTGCTTTGGTTTTTGGTGTGCTTTGTTTTGGTTTTCTGGTGTTTTGAGACAGGATTTTCTGATTTTTTGATACAGAATTTCTCTGTGTAGCCCTGGCTGTCCTGGAACTCTCTCTGTAGACCAGGCTAACCTCAAACTCAGAAATCTGCCTGCCTCTGCCTCCCGAGTGCTGGGATTAAAAGTGTGTGCCGCCATCACCTGGTATAACTAGTTTTTATCACAGACTAGTTGCAGGTTTAAGGTGGAAACTCGAGCCGTTGGGCACCATTGTTGCTGGAGAGCTTCTCTCCAGGTCCCACCAAGCCCCGCAGTCCCACAACCCACGTATTATATTACAACCCACGCTTATATTACTTATAACTGTATGGCCATGGCAGGCTTCTTGCTAACTGTTCTTATGTCTTAAATTAACCCATTTCTATAAATCTATACCTTGCCACGTGGCTCGTGGCTTACCAGCATCTTTACATGCTGCTTGTCCTGGCAGTGGCTGGCAGTGTCTCCCTGTCCTTCTTCCTGTTCCCCCAATTCTCCTCTCTCCTTGTCCCGCCTATACTTCCTGCCTAGTCACAGGCCAGACTGGCATGAAACCTTGGTGATCTCCTTCCTGAGGCCAAGCCAGTGGCCCTGAGGACCAAATGCATGAACCAACTTCCACAGGTTCCAAAAGACTCACAGAGAAAAAGGGCTGCATACTGACCAGGGCCAGGCAAGGCACTGAGAACAAAGGAGTACCAAGTCATGCAGTCAGAGGCCAGGAACACAGATGCAATAGGCTGGCAGAAAGTGGCTGAGTCAGAGCAGAGTCCGCTACGGAAAAGAAGAATGCGCAACAGATGCAGGAACATGCCCCTCCGGAGAGCTCAGGGAAAAGAGGAGACTAACCTGGGGAGCACAGGGGAGTGGGGAGCACACAGAGCCAACCGTGTATCCAGGAGCGGGTCTGCAGAGTCTAGTCCTCTACCTGAACCTGATGGACAAAGCCTGCAGCCCCTCTGGTGAAGGTGCTCCCGCCTCGGAAGCTAAATCAGAGTCACACAGCTCGAGGGTTGCCTACTCACCCATGCCTAGAGGACTGAATTCTCAACTTGTTGTCTGGAGTAAGAGCCACCATAACACCTTCCACATTCTTCATGTCCTTCTCCATGAAGTCCTTTGCACGGGAGGCCACAGCGAGGATGTACCAGGGACCAATGAGCTAGAGGAAGCATCAGCTGAGACACCCAGCTCTCCCCCCTCAAAGCACAGTCAAAGAACTCCAACACCCTTCATGCAGTCTAACTCCCTCCATCCATGCTTGTCCAAACTGATTCTTGGGGATCCAAAAGCTATGACGCCTCAAAAGTGGGGCCTGGCCCTAGGACCTGCTACCCAAGAAGGCTGTTACCTGCTTCGGATCCAGCCTTCCCAGCCACACTGCCTGGACCCAGGGCAAAGAGACCAAAGCAGGAAGAGCAGCCGTCAGAAGTACCACCTTCATTCTCCCAGAGGCCCAGGCACACCACGCAGTAGGCCAGGATGTGCCATCTCCCACCAGGAAACAGCTTATATGACTGTGCGTGCCTCAGTGTGGGTGGCCACTAACTGCCAGGATATCATCCTGACCTCTCACAAAGCAAAGAAACTCAGGGTGGGGGAGGGCACTGCTAAACTGTGGCGGCCTTGGTGTCTAGCTCAGACTTGTGACAGAAATGAGAGAGGCCCAGGAACCTGTTCAAATCAACAGAACAGTGCCAGCTCCTCACAAGGTTCCAGAGTAAGCCTCCTGAAGCTGGCCACCCTGCTTTCTCCCCTTCCCGGGATCAGCAATCTCCCCAGCTGAGTCTGCTCTTCGGGGGCTGGCCAAGCAGGCCCGAGCTGAGGCCGAGTTCCAGTCTCGGCTGGTCAAGCACAAGTAGTCTGTCCAGACTCTGCAGTTTCAGACATCTTTTGTCTCAATCATTAAAAATACAAAAAGCCATCCCAAAGACTTCCTTTTACGCTTCCATTCTCCCACACACACTGGCCCACACACACTGGCCCACACAACCTTCTGCTTTGCTGACCTGTGGCCTCCCACTGACCCCAACAGCCAGTTCTGCAGCCTAACTGTCCTGTTCCATCTGTCCCCCTATCTGGATCTATCCATTCTCCATCCATCTCCAGCTGGGCCACATCTAGCTCTCTGCTCCCTAAGACCAAATCCTGACAGACTTCAGCCAGACCCTAAGGCTCCCCTGATTGGGGTCTGCAGCCGATCCCCAAGGATCCCCTGATTGCTGTCTGTAGCCTGAGCTATCCACCACCAAGTCATTGGAGCTGCTATCAGAAGCAGTTCTGGGTGGGGTTTATCTGGCCCACCATACTTGAGGGGTGGCAGAGGTGGTAGGTGAATCCTGCTGCCTCCAGAAAAGACCTTAGCCACACACTGCCTGAGACTGGCTCATCTACTCCCTCATTCACTCATCATCAAAGATGTACTGAGCACTTCTGTAGAACAAGGCTGCAGGCGCTCAGGACCCACCACAGAGCAAACTGAAGCTCACACTTTGCCCCCATACACCCATGCCCCTCATCATCCCTATCCTCACTCCAAGCCAGACTTGAGAACCCATGGGTGCAATGTGTCCACAGCTTGAGTCTCTGCAGAAAGGAGATCTAATAGAGCTCCTCCCAGACCCTGCTGTGGAGAGGTAAAGGTGCACAAGCCAGACCCTGTGTAAACATCAGCTAAGTGTCCTTCTGTCCAGCTCAGTAACCCAGAGTCAGACCTTGAACTTGGATTAGGATGGTTCCTGGCTGCTGACCTCCCAGATACCTGATAGAAGAAAATAAAATTTCTTTTAGGAAGACAATGGTCCAAAATTCCCATCCTAATCTTCAGATCAATGCAGTCAATCATTTTAAAACATATTTTCCAGTCAAAACACATGGGACCAGGACAACAGCGGGGGGAGGGGAGGGGGGCGGAGGGGGGTGACAGGAAGAACAGGCCCGTGACTATGCCTGGGTCCTCCAAGGCAGACAGAAAAGAGTTCTGAAGACAGTGCTCACAGGCAAAGCCACCTTTGGAAGTTCTTGGAGGCCACCAGACATCATAAAAAGTGGTGTAGGAAAGGAATGTCCATGAGAGTCAGGTCAGAGTAGGTTACTGTGCTTGAATTTCCTCACCACTTGCGAAAGTTATGCCCCTAAAGAAGAGAACTGCAGCCACACTAGTCATGAAATATACTGCCAGGCAGTGGTGGTGCACGCCTTTAATCCCAGCACTCAGGAGACAGAGCCTGGTGGATCTCTTAGTTTGAGGCCAGCCTGGTCTGCAGAGTCAGTTCCAGGACAGCCAGGGCTACACAGAGAAACCCTGTCTCAAAAAGGAAAAAAAAAAATGTATTACTATGATATATTGTGTCCCCCAATATATTGTGCATCCTAATAAACTTATCTGGGGTCAGAGGACAGAACAGCCACTAGATAGACATAGAGGCCAGAAAATGGTGGCACACATACCTTTAATCCTATCACTTGGGAGGCAGAGATCCATCCAGATCTCTGTGAGTTCAAAGCCACACTGGAAACAGCCAGGCATGGTGACTCACACACCTTTAATCCCAGGAAGTTGTAGCTAGAATTTTCCTGCCTGGCCCACAGTCAGGGCAAATCTCTCTCACCTGCCAGTCCCACAGCCACTCAGACCCGACCAAGTAAACACAGAGACTTATATTGGTTACAAACTGTATGGCCATGGCAGGCTTCTTGCTAACTGTTCTTACAGCTTAAATTAATCTATACCTTGCCACATGGCTCGTGGCTTACCGGCATCTTTATATGCTGTTTCTCATCGTGGAGGCTGGCAGTGTCTCTCTGACTCAGCCTTCCACTTCCCAGCTTTATTCTCCTCCTTGCCCCACCTACACTTCCTGCCTAGCCAATGGCCAATCAGTGTTTTATTTACTGACTAATCAGAAACACATTTGCCATACAGAACATCCCACAGCAGGAAGTGATGAAAGAAAGCAGAAAGGTATATAAGGCATGAGGACCAGGAACTAGAGCTGGTTAAGCTTTTAGGCTTTTAGCAGCAGTTCAGCTGAGATTCATTCTGGATGAGGACTCGAAACAGGATCAGCTGAGGAATTGGCAAGGTGAGGTGGCTGTGGCTTGTTCTGCTTCTCTGATCTTCCAGCGTTGACCCCAGTACCTGGCTCCAGGTTTGTTTTTTATTAATAAGACCTTTTAAGATTCATGCTACATTACTACAATTGCATTATCAATAAATTTTAAAAATTTAACCTAGAGAACTCTCTCCCGGGGGAGAGATGGCTTGATCCCAAATCGTGAGAAATATGTTTCTGTTGTTTAAACTGCTCAGCCTCCAGCACTCTGCTGTGGCATCCAGAGCTGACTACCAGACAACTACCAGTAAGGAAGCAGAGCACACACATTCACAGAAACGACACGGATCAGTTAGGACTCTTATGAACCAACCAGGCCTGTGAAATGAATACAAGCTGTCCTATAAAAATAAAGGTATCCTTGTCTCTACTTAGCTACTAGAAGAAGAAACTGAATAAGAGTTAAAATATTTCAGCTAATGAAAACGGTCCCACCAGTGAGGGCGGAAGGTGGAGTGGCGGGACCCGAGGCGAGGTTCTGGGCACGCCTGCCCGTGCCCTCACTGGGCTGTGGCCATGGTCCTCAAGAAGCTGCAGCAGCGGGACCTGGAGGCAGAGCATGTGGAGGTTGTGCGACCAGCTTGCGAGTCCTGGTGGTGTCGGCTAAGTTCGAGGGAAAGCCACTGCTCCAGAGACACCGGCTGGTGAATGAACGCTTAGCTGAAGAGCTCCCGCACATCCACGCCTTTGAGCAGAAAACTCTGACCCCAGAGCAGTGGACCTGAGAGTGGCGGAAGTGAGGGACCCAGGCCTGAACAGCCATTAAATTGTAAATCAGGTCAAAAAATAAAGAAAGAAATTAAAAAAGAGAGAAAGAAAGAAAGAAAGAAAGAAAGAAAGAAAGAAAGAAAG
The DNA here is from genome assembly GCF_949786415.1 of Peromyscus eremicus. Lineage (NCBI taxonomy): Eukaryota > Metazoa > Chordata > Mammalia > Rodentia > Cricetidae > Peromyscus > Peromyscus eremicus. Next base: position 15,060,107 of record NC_081419.1, on the reverse strand, counting down.
ACAGACAGACAGACAGAAAGAAAGAAAGAAAGAAAGAAAGAAAGAAAGAAAGAAAGAAAGAAAGAAAGAAAGAGAAAGAAAATTATGCCAGGCAGTGGTGGTGCATGCCTTTAGTCCCAGCACTTGCGAGGCAAAGGTAGATGGATCTCTGTGAGTTCAAGGCCAGTCTGGTCTACAGAGTGAGTTCCAGCATAGCCAGAGCAACACAGAGAAATCCTGTCTCGAAAAAAAAAAAAAAGAAAGAAAGAAAGAAAATTATAACAACACTCTAAGCTGAATTGAACGTGCTAAGGCATATACAATGAAAGAACCAATATTGGCACAAGACACTCCAAGACCAAGTTCTCAGCATAAAGAAAATTTATTTGCCCCAGAGGGACAAAGGGCAGGAAATAAGAGACAAAAACAGGAGAGAGAAGAGGGGAAAGGGGCAAGGGAGAAAGGGAAGAGAAATTTGTCCCAGAGGAACAGAGGACTGCCTCTGGACAGAGAGGAGACAGACACGGCCCACAGGTAAATGGTGGTTTAGAAAGGTAAAAGGGAAACCCCTTGTTAGGATGAGGTGTTTAATTTTGATTGGACAGGTTAATTAGGTGAACCAAAGGGGCTTTTGATAGCTGGACCTTGGTGGTCAGCCTCAGGAGGAGGAAGTGGCCAAATTGGGGAAGAGACCTTGATGGTTGGCTTTAGGAATGTAATCCAATGGTTTAGCAAGGCAGAGGGAATGGGGATGGGCAAAGCCTGCCAGAGCCATGCGTGCCATGCTCGGGCCTGTTAGAGCCCTTCACGTGGGTGTTGTCTTGATTGGTTTTTGCCAACTCGATACAAACCTAGACTTATCTAGGAAGAGGGACTATTAACTGAGAAGAAGTCTCCACCCAGATTGCCTGCAGAGCATTTTCTTGATTAATGGTTGATGCAGGAGGGCCCAGCCCACTGTGGACACTGCCACCCCTGGGCAGGTGGTCCTGGGTTGTGTAGGAAAGCAAGCTGAACAAGCCGTGGAGGTAAGCCAGCAAGCAGTGGTCCTCCAGAATTTCTGCTTCAGCTCCTGCCCCCAGGTTCCTTCCTTGAGTCCCTGCTCTGACTTCTCTCAGTGATGGAGTGTGACCGCAGAGTTATATACACCCTTTCCTCCCGAAGCTGCTTTAGGTCATGGTGTTTTATCACAGCAACAGAAACCCTGACTAAGGACAGCATTAAAGAAAATAAGGGGCTGGAGAGGTTGGCTCGGTGGTTGAGTATGCTTACTGAAACACAGGAGTGAACCAATGGCTGAGGAGCCCCCATGGAACTGGACCAGGCCCTCTGGATAAGTGAGACAGTTGATGAGCCTGAACTGTTTAGGGGCCTCCCAGGGAGTGGGACCAGGACCTGTCCTTGGTGCATGAGCTTGCTTTTTGGAACCTACTGTCTATGGTGAGACACTTTGCTCAGCCTCGGTGCAGGGAGGAGGGGACTGGACCTGCCTCAGCTGAGTCTACCAGGCTGGGCTGACTCCCCAGGGGAGACCTTGCCTTGGAGGAGGTGGGAGTGGGAGGTGGATTAGGGGGGAAGCTGGGGGGTGAGAGGAAGGAGGACGGGGGAATCCGTGGCTGATATGTAAAATTAAATTAATTATAAAATAAAAATATTTATAATAAAAAAAGAGTAACTGGGTTCAGTTCCCAGAAATCACATCAGGAAGCTCTCAGCTGCCTGTAACTCCAGTACCAAGGTTTCTGACACCCTCTGGCCTCTGGATACCTGAACACACCTGGTGTACACACAGTCATGCAGCCACATACACAAACACAAATAAAAATAAATAAATCTCCTTTTTTAGTGATAAAAGGAAATCTCTCAGGGTCTCCAAGTAAAATGAACAAATTAGTCTCCAGAGTGAGAGACACACGTATGAAAGAGGTCAGGCAAGCGAGCGGCCCTCAGAGATGCAGGAACGGGCTGTCTCTACAAGGGGCAACGACTGGAACCTGAGCTGAGCGTTTTCTCTCAACTACATAAAAATGCCCTTCTGCCCTCTCCTGGATCGCCCTGCTATCCTGGGACACAAGGCACCTGCATCCCTGTTTGCCACATTTTTTTTTTTTTTTTTTTTTTGGTTTTTTGAGACAGGGTTTCTCTGTGTAGCTTTGCGCCTTTCCTGGAACTCACTTGGTAGTCCAGGCTGGCCTCGAACTCACAGAGATCCGCCTGGCTCTGTGCCACATGTTTTTATCTTTTAATATTCTTCCAGAACATTGGCTTTACTATGCAGAATGTGATATTCCTTCCTATGATTTTTTTTATGAGTTTCCCTCTTTTTTTTTTTTTTCCAAAACAAGGTTTCTTGTGTATCCCTGGCTATCTTGGAACTCACTCTGTAGACCAGGCTGGCCTGGAATTCAGAGATCCGCCTACCTCTCTGCCTCCCAAGTGCTGGGATTAAAGGCGTGCACCACCACCACTCAGCTGCTTCTTTGTTTTGTTTTTTTTTTTTCACAACAATTCTTTTAAAAATGTATTTTTTTTAAATTTTTATTTTGCAATACAATTCAGTTCTACATATCAGCCACAGATTCCCTTGTTCTCCCCCCTCCCGCCCTGCTTCTTTGTTTTATTCTGCTCATTTTCTCTAAATTTTGGGAGTCTCTAAGGCGATGTTTTCATCAAGTTTAGGAATAACTTTGCATTTTATGACCTTATAAAACATTTTTGTCTATATAAAATTTGTGACTTGATATTATCCTAAACTTGATAGCTTAGGATAATCTGGTGACTAACTTTGTCACCATAATTAGATTAATAAACACCTTGGGCCTTAGTGAGGCACCCCTCTGGGGTGTGTCTCTGAGGGTGTTTCCACAGAGGTTTAACTGAAAATCCACCTTGAATGTAGGTCATCGTCCCACGTGCTGAGGTCTCCTGGACCGAATACAAGAGGGAAGGAAGGAAGAAGCCATTGCTGACATTTCACTGTCCCTGCCTCATGACCTGTCAAGTTCAAGGAGTCCCAGCTGCATGCCCCCACTGCCATGAACCCTGCCATGCCTTCCCCAGTATGACGGACAGGGCCCTCACCGCTTGATTGCTTTTGTAAGATATTTGGTCACGGTGGGAAAAGTGACTGACACCGACACTGTTGATTCTAGCATGTTTCTGCACATTTCTTGCCCTGTTCTATTCCTACGGCTGCCTTGCTGGTGTGTAGGGGCGGTCGTCTGTGCTTCACCCCTGAAGCACCGCCCCTAGTAGGCAGCAGGTAACTGCTAGGTACCTGCCCCCACCCAGGGCGTGGCCAAGACAGGGACCCCTTAAGACCTGAGATGCGTATGTACTCGCTCTCTCTTGGCTACCTTGTGGATGCTGGATGCTGGATGCTGGACTGCAGACCAAGTCAGAGTTCTCCAGAGAACCGTGGTGGACTGCACCTCACCTCTCCTGGATCCCATAACTGGCCTCTTTGCTTGCTGTAAGTTTACCCAAAATAAACCTCTTTTGACTATCAGATAAACTACGTGGAATTGCCTCCTTAATTTCCACTATACTGGTGTATATGCGTGTAGAGGCCAGAGGCTGGCATTAGGTGTCTCACTCACTCTCATCTTTTTTTTCTTTTTTCCAAGACAGGGTCTCTCATTGACCCTGGAGCTCAACAACGTGTCTAAACAAGTTGGCCAGCTCTTTTCCAGGAAACCTCTGAGATAATCTCAGTCCCTCTGTCCTCTCTTCCTCAGACTGGGACACTGACATTTATTTGTCCAACCTGATGCTGAGTCCATGCAATGTCCTTTCAGCTCTGAGATTTCCTTCTTGCTCTTTGTGACAGTCCCACTTCGTGCTGAATTTCTCTCTGATTGGTCGTTGGCTATTTATTTATTTGTGAATCCTTTCTTTTTACCATGCCATTAATTTCCTTTTTCCTTTAACATGCTTATGATGCCTCGTTAGACATCTCTCTTCTGAATCCAACTTTGTTTCTTCTCAGGGTCATGTTGGACTAACTATTCCTTTTTTCTCCCATAGATCCTGCTTTTCTGTTTGTATATCTAGTAACCTTTCTGTGAAGCATCAGCAATAACACATTATAAAATCCCTACCTACATTCAACACTGGAGAGATGACTCAGTGGTTAAGAGCATTGGCTGTTCTTCCAGAGAACCCAGGTTCAATTCCAAGATCCCACACAGCAGCTCATAACTATCTATAACTCCAGTTCCAGGGGATCCAACTCCCTCTTCCTACCTCCTTGGGCACTGCATGCACGTGGTGCACAGACATACACACAGGCAAAACATCCATGCACATAAAAATACTTTTTAAGAAATACATAGAAGCCCTATTACAAATAAATAAATAATATAAAAGCCCTGCATTCTGTAGCCTTTGCAAAGTATACTTTGTCCGAGACTGGGTTGCATGCTCCTCAGTTCTGACCCTCGTGTTACTGTGTTGGGGTTCTCAGGTGGTAAGTGAGGCTCCAGTAAAGCCATTCACTGTGACTCTATACAAGGGGGCTAAAGTCCTTATGAGGACAGGGAGACTGACCATATAAAGCACTCTGCCTCCCAACTTCCATGTCCACCAGTCAGGAAGAGAGCCCCTACCTGAAGGTAGACTTTCTTGTGTCTATGCATGTGCATGTGTGAGAGCATGTGTACATATGTGTACATTCATGTGGAGGCCAAAGGTCAACATCAGGTGTCTTCATCATTCACTCCCCACCGTTTTTGATACAGGGTGGCTAATTGAACCTGGAGCCCAACAAGTTGGCCAAATAGGCTAGCCAACAAGCCCCAGAGATCCTGCTGTCTCCATCTCCCCAGCTCTGGGACTACAGGTATGTAGCACAGTGTCTGGCACTTTTTGACATGGGCTACGAGGCACTAAATCCATGTCTGCATGCTTGCATGTCCGTGCTTTACTGGCTGAGCCGTGTCCCAGCCCTGAAAACGAACTTCTGGCCCATGATCGTGGACTGGAGGTCACATGATCGTGGACTGGAGGTCAAGCTCCAGAACTGTGCAATGATGAACTGTGGCTGGAGTCCACAGTCTGGAGCCGGAAGTCCAACCTCACGCTAGGCTCCTGGGACTTGGTGCAGGCTTGGACCAGAAGATCTGAAGGAAACCGCAATACTCCCTGTGCCCTTAGCACATCAGAACCTCGCCTCAGAATGCCTCTTCGGAGGTTTCTCTGGCACTTGCTTCAGGATTTGAGGTGGGCAAGGGGTGTAGTTTTCTCTTTGTGAGACTCTGTGGTGTCTCACTCAGATGCCTGGGGGTCAGCAACATTTCTCCACTCCAGCTGGGCCGGTTCTCCCCCATCCCATACTGTTCCACCCCAGGTACCACTTTCCTGCTTCCATCTTGGGGCTGCTGCTCTTGGGAAGCAGAACCCATTTGCCCCAAGGGGCTGGTGCTCACATCACCCCACATTCCTGTCCTTTCTGCCCACTAGCTGCTGCAGCAACGAAAAGAGGCAAGGTAAGCAGACAGTGGCTTTAGGCCATGGAGGGACAGACACCATGATGGGCACTCGGAACTGACTGGGAAGGGCCGAGCAGGGGACTAGAGAGCAGCCACATCCAGGAGGACCTTGAAAACAGTAGCTGGGGATTTGAACTCCACACAGTAGGGAGCCTTAGGAAAATACAGGCAGCAAAGGGGTCTGTTCCTCTTCCTCTTCCATTTGAGAGACCTACTGAGACCACAAGAGAAGGTTTGCTCTTATCTCTGCTTGTGGCCTGCTAGGACCACTTCCAGATCCTAAGAGGACAGGAGACTGCTCCAGAGTGAGGATGGGGCTGTGGGCCTGAATCAGTCGGTGGCACCTGATGGGCTATGTGAGGTATGTCCATTGCAGAATATTCATTAAAAAAATGTAATGCATTTGCACTCCTGTGGGTCACTGTGGACAGAAACCAAGGTGATCGATCACAGGTGTGCCCCTACCTCCCATCTGTCACCACCCACCCTCAAAAAAGATGCTAGGCAGCAAGCATGTGGCAGCAAGGTTTATTTGTCACAGGTCAAGGAACACCTTGGGTAGGGGCAGGGGAGGCCAGATGGGCAGAGCTACCACCTCCTCCTCAGATCATTTCCTGCAGGCAAAACAACAGAGCTCAGGGCTGTGTGTGGCCTCCAGGGACCCTGAGGCACTGGTCAAGGTCACAGGCGAAGGGCCTGGCATCCTAGCTACCTGGCTTTAGCAAAGCACTGGTTCCCTGAGCCTTGGTTTCTCTATCTGTAAAATGAGTCGTATTGCCAACATCTAGGGGATAGGTTGTGGAAATGAGGTCATGCTGGTGATGGACCAGCACAGTGCTGGATATACAGAAACCTAAGACATCTAACAGGGTCCATATCTCCCCTTGACCCACCCCCTGATAGCACCTGAAGGGACGGACAGGGTCAATCAGCAGTTCTGAGCATCCCTGCTGGGCAGAACATTGAGGACAAGGGGCCTACCGTGCAGCTCTGTCCCAATATCCCACCCACACCTACCCACACAATCACTTCCCTCCTAGGATTTTGCCTGACAGCTTGGACTCATATTCCCAACTACGTTTTTTTTTTTTTTTTTGGTTTTTCGAGACAGGGTTTCTCTGCGTAGCTTTGCGCCTTTCCTGGAACTCACTTGGTAGCCCAGGCTGGCCTCGAACTCACAGAGATCCGCCTGGCTCTGCCTCCCGAGTGCTGGGATTAAAGGCGTGCGCCACCACCGCCCGGCCCAACTACATTTTTTTCCAAACAACAAAACAGATGCCTCTCTGGAACTGTCAAGCAATGCTACTATTGGGTGTCCTCATCAGAGGAGAGGTACACACACACACACACACACACACACACACACACACACACACACCACCAGGATCAGGATCGAGTATCAGAACACAGGGGCTGCAGTAGAGAATGAAGGATGTGGGCTTACCTTATTCAGGACTTTGGTTCACCTCCCTGCATGAAATGGAGGCAGGAGAGGGTCAGACCCCACCACAGAGGCCTTCCCCAGCTGCTGAGGCCAGAGGAAAAACAGCCCAGAGAGGATAACTGAGTCCTCTTGATCCTTGGGCAGCCTGTGTTCTGGAACTTGGATCTGCCTGCTCCAGTAAGTGTGATCAAACACACTCCCCAGCTGCCCACAGCTACCAGGCCAGTGGAAAGCTCCCACGCTCATCAATGTGATAGAAAGGACATGTGAAAGAGTCCCCACCCAGCCTGGGTGCCCAGCACAGTCCCAGCTTAGTTCGGAGACTCACCGACTGCAATATGTTCACACAGGTTACTGTAGACAAAAACCAAATGATGAGACAAGGAAAGGACAGGGCAGGCCCAGGTCTTTGCCCATTCCTTGGAGGCCCTGACTTGGGCGAGGCCTACTCACAGTCATGCTTGTTAATGATTATGTTTGATGTGGTGAACCCATTCTCCAAGGCTACCTTCTGGAACTTTCTCAGGACTTTCTCATTGTTGTTCAAACTCCGGCCTGCAGGTGAATATGGACTGAACTTCTACAGTTACAGACTTTCTCTTCCCATCCTGATGTAGCCCTGGGATACTCTCCTATCCCCACTCCAGGGTGGGAAGACATTGAGATGAGGTACAGGAGGGTGACACCCACCCCACCCCCAGATGAGTCCAGGCTGGACTTACTGTACAGTTTCATGGCCCGGTAGACTGTCCCAGCTACTGGAGAAGAGATATCTATGATGGCATAGGTCTGGTAGTCAGTGGCCACAATAGCAACTTCTTTGCTTCCTGGGAACAGAGCAAAATTCTAGACACCCTCCCACTTGCTTGTCCAGGGCTCTCAGTTCCTAGCTATGCTTCTGCCTAGCACATTTGTACACACACAAGCATGTACTCGAAACACACATGGGCAGCCTGGAATGGGCCTGGAGAGTCTGAAGAGGAGGGCAGGGATTCCCTACTGACTCAGATAAATGAATGCTGAATCACATCTAGGATCTCAGAGAGGAAGCCACCAAAATCCTGGCAAAGATGGAGGCTGAGGACAGTGGCTGCAGGGGCTCCTGACATCTGGGCATGACACCCTGGTACCGAGTAGCCCCGCACCGAGAGCTTCAGTCAGGATACATCAAACAACACCCCCAGTGAGGCAGGGTCCCCCACATCCAGAACAGTAAGGACAGACTAAGAATAAGCCAAAGTACCTCAGAGAGGCCACCACACCCACCAAAGCTGGGACAGCGTCCTTGCCTGATATTTTGGTGACCTTGAATTTCCCTGGATGGTCTACTTGAACGGCCCCGGCCTTCTCCAGCACACAGTGGTCCCCACTATGAAGACAAGAAAGTAGGCCAGCCTGTAATCCCAACACTGGGAGGTGAGGGGAGCTGAGTCAAGAGGATTGCAGTTTGATGCCCACGTCAGGGCATCCTGGGCTATAGAGACTGACAAAGGGGGAAAACAGTGAGTCCCTCAGTGGCCAAGAGTGGGTTGGTCTCTTAGGCGTGTTTATACACAGGACTGATCCCTGTGTACATCCCTGAGCATATAGTCCTAGGCAGCCTGGGCTAGACAGACAAAGAGGCAAATGAAGGAGAATAAAGAAAGGAAGGAGACTCCCAGCTTCCTGCCTACCAGGCCGTACACTGTATGCTCTGAGGTGGTGGGCATGGTGGGCAACCCAGGAGTCCAGAAACCAGCCAGATACACGTGTCTTAATATCTGCTGAGCCTATGGCCCCAGAGAGCAGGACCCTTACCCAGTGGCCACCTAGTGAGAAGGAGATGGAGCAGCAAGAGCGACTGGCTGTGGAAATATGCCCCCGGTGACTCCCGAGGAACCACTTACCTGTGCCCACAGATACACAAAGGATCAAGAGACACACCCTGAGGATCAGGGCTGTACATATATCTGAAGGATATAGTCTCTGGGGAACAGTGTCACACTTGTGTCTGAAGCACACAGTTTGAGGAACAGGAACAAACATACCTAAGAGACCCACTCTCTGCCCACTGAGGGACACAGCCTGAGAAAGATGGACACACTGACATGAGGAACGCATTCAGGAGCAGGGAAACACATGTGTGAGCAACAGTCTTTCTGAAGTAAAAGGAACACATTTAGGGGAGAACCTCTTAAAAAACAGGAAGTTATTCATGACTGAGAAACACACTCCGTGGTACAGGGACACAAATATTGAGGGACACACTCAGGAGCAGACACACATGTGTGAGGAACATGGTCACTCACACCTGAAGAACACAATCTTGAGGTGAAGAGTTATGGTTACATCTGGAGAACATATGCTCTGAGCATCAGGGACACACTCAGAGCTGAAGGACACATTCTGACATAAACACACCCAGGGACACCCACAAAAGTGGAAGGGCGCACATTTGAAGGTATACTCTGAGAGGCATGGTTACGTACATCTGAGGACATGCTCCCTGGGGATCAAATCCATGCATGACTGAGGGAGACAGTCTCTGAGGAGCAGAAGCACATACATATCTGAGGGCCACTCTGTGATGAAACGACACACTTTGAAGGGACACTCTAGAACAGGGACGTGCACACGTCCTTGTGGAAGTGACCTGGCCTGAAGGTGTCTACTGGCCAATAGCTACATGCGAAATTGGGCACTGCTGGGCTGTGTGCCAGGATGAAGAGACGACTCGGGTCAGCCTTGCCCCACTTCTCCTCAGGCCTTGCCATCTGTCAGTCAGAAGCTGGCACATCTCATGAGCTAAAGAATTGGACCTTAAAGCTGTCTGGTCTGTTACTTGCTTTGCTCAGAGTCCAGGGTGGCAGTCCAGAGGCCAAACTCCTATCATGATTGTAGAGCTGTAGGCCACTCCATAAACTGTCTTAGTAGACACTGGGACACCAGGATGCCAAAGATGTCTGGTCCCATCTGAAACAGTTGTCCCCTCATCCCTCTCTACAGCTGAGGCTGAGGCACAGACATGGGTCGATGTATCTTTGGGGAAAGCAGAGAGCACTGTCCAGGCTACCCCAGCTTTCCTCTAGGGCCATATAGACAAGGCCTTAACTCACTTGTAATAGGTGGTGGTCAGAGCCAGAAGGTTCTCTTCCAGCTTGACTGTCATGGCTCCCAACTTCTGCTCCTTGTGCGCTAAGCCATGTGTATCCATCATGGAGGCAAAGGCAATCTCATACCAGAGGCCTAAAAACTGGGAGATAGGGGTTAGAGGAAAGAACTGCCTGGGTGTACCAGCATTCAGGATTTGGGACCCTGAGAACCATTTTACATCCCTCCCTTCCAAGGGATGCAGCAGTCTGGAAAGTTCTAGGGGTGAAGGGCACCCAAGATGGTAGAATATTGAGGGCTGACTCTGGGCAGGGCCCAACCCCCTCGGAACTTGGCTCACTATAACTGTGACTACCTTGTTTATATTGAAGTCCTTCAGTTCCGCATCCTGTAAGTCAGACGCCAGCCCCACGCACAGCCACACACACAGCCCCAGCAGGGTGAAGAGCATGTTGCTCTCCATGTGCCTAGTAGTTGGGTACCTGGGTTCAGCTCTCAACCACAGGAAGCCACAGCCTTTGGCTCAGAGCCTCTGAAACTTATATCCTTCCCTGTGGGTGCTTGGAATAGGCATAGAAGGTTCTCATTAGGTGGGCTGGAAGTAGACTGTAAACCAGCCAGGTGGATAGCAGGGCCTCAGGGGACCACCTCCAGGGGACACAGATCTTGTCTCTGGGCGTCCACTCATGTGTGCATCAATCCACTCAGCAACTGAACTGCTCCTTTCCAGCTGTGTGTAGGTGACAGAGCAGGTGTTCCACCAAGGCCCCTCGGCAGGCTTTGGTCATAAGCATGGAGAAGATGAAGACTTGCTAGGGTCAGAACTCTGTCAACCGGAAATCCAGGCAATGATCCAGGCAACAGAGTCCTGGGAATGGCGGAGGCAGGACTGAGGATACTGGAGCCATGCATGGTTGAATCTGTGCAGCTTTGTGCTCAGCAGGCTGAGAATCTTAAGGAGTGGGCCAGAATATCGTGACCCCCTCCAGCCCCATCACTATCTTACTGAGTACTTTAAAGAAGCCACGGCAATCAGCCAAGGGCCACCCGACCAGCAGCCAACACGCTTGGGCTAAAGCCAGACCTGCTGCCCTGGTATTATTATCTTTACCCGCAAACTTGTTTTTGTGGGCGAGATCACAATCTCCAGATTTCCGGAGAAGAGCAAGACACATAGGGCCAAGCCACCTGTGAAGCCTCCACAGCAAAGAGACAGTCCCTTGTAATATCACCCCCTAGGGAAGGCCCAGGCCCTGACCCTGCAGGGCACAGACAAGACAGAAGAGTATTGGCAGCTACAGCAGGCGTTCAAATTATAAGGAGTGGGAACGAGGAGACAGGGAGAACAGTTAAGGATTATAAAAGTGACCCAGGGCTCAGAGCCCTTCGGGAAGGGACGGCTAATACACACAGAGGCAATGGCCATTTGGATCTCCTGGTAGCCCAGCTAGTGGACTGATGCCCCCTCTTTCTTCCTGACAGAAGCCACAAGCTGGTGTCCCCAGCCATCTCAGCAAGCCCCACATTAGCAGCCAGTGACCAGCTCAATTCTCCCTGACCCCTCCAACCTCAGAAGAACGTCAGGTCTTCAGAACTGAGCTATCCTGATGCTAATGATCTCGTCCTAGAAACAGTGGTTTGTAAGCAATCACTGAAGGCCAACAAAGGAAACTCAAGGAGCCTCAGCACCAGGACTTTTGGGTGGGGTGATGCCCACCGGTAACTGCAAGGGTCTGTATTCTTAGAGAATCCCTGTGTTCAAAACAATGTTCAGGGGAGATGGAAAGCATTTTTCCTGCTTTTTGAACAAATGAAGAAGCCCTCCAGGATCCTGCTAACTGCACCCCACCCCCCCACCTATCCTCTCACAAGACACACACAGTGGCCACTGCAACACCTTTGGCCAGCTCCAGAATGTGGCACCAGGTTCCGGGTACTGGCGTCAGGAAAGGGGCTCTGGTATGGACTCAATTCTGTCCTCTGAGTGTCAGCTGCCCATCTGCCCAGTGGGGACAAGGCATCTCAGAGGGATGTGTCGAGGAGAGGTGTAGAGGTAGGCAGCCAACAAAGTGGGCGGTGGGAAGGTTAGAGGTTTCATCACAGCCAGAGCCACACATTTCCATGTGTCTTCACGGGAAGTTCTGCCTCCAGCGTGGCCTTGGCCATCTGGCAGCCTTTTTGGAAAGCGTTGCTCTGCTACTCCTCTGCCCAGATGCCCGCAAAGCTCCAGACCTGCTCTCACTTTTGCTCATGGCATCCTGGGGTGTCACCAGCATTCATGACCAGAATGGACACTGTTCCAGAATGAGGAGAGGGCTGTAGGACACACTGCCCAGGGTAGCATGAATGGAGCAGGGCAGGGCAAGGTGGAGCAGGACCTTTTCACTTGGGAGTCTAGGACTGGCTGCCCTGTGTGTAAGGCAAATTCTTCACCAAGCATTCACCGAAAATTCAGGCTTGTTTCCTCCACCTGGGCCAGAGAACCGTTCCCGCCACCCCTTTCCTTGCCCCCAGGAAAGATGCTGGGCAGCTTTTGGCAGCAGGGTTTATTTGAAGTAGATGCAGGAGGCCCTTCAGGCAGGAGCAGGAGAGGCCAGGTAGGTGGGGCTGCAGCTGCAGGCCTGGGCAGAAGCTATTCAGACCAGTCCCTGCAGGCAGAACAGCAGAGCTTAGGGCCATGTGTGGCCTTCAGGGACCCTGAGACGCTGGTACCCCAGCTGCCTGGCTTTGGCAAAGCATTGGTTCCCTGAGCCTTGGAGTCTCTCTCTGCAAAATGGAGTTATAGTGTCAACCTCTGGGGCCTAGGCTGTGACAGTGAGGTTGTGTAGGTAGCAGGTTAGCATGGTGTTAGACACAGGAAACCCCAAGACATCCAACAGAGCTGAACTCCCCCATCCCACCAACTGGCAGAACATGAAGGGGCAGAGCTGGCCCAGAGCCCTGCACAGTCCTGCTGGACAGAATAATACAAACAAGGGACCTCTCTTGTCCAACTTAGTTGTGTCCCACACCCAAGGGCCCAGCACGACAGCTTGGGGTCACATGGCAGACTGTTCTTTCCAAACTACAGATGCATCTGAAGCTGCCCATCAGGGTTGTTGGTTGTCCTGATCAGTGGAGGGATGGATGACCCCTCCTTTCCAGGACCAGTAGTGCCAGCAGGGGCCCCATGAGGGCCAGGCTGCAATGTAGACCAAGGGTAGTAGGCTCACCTCTTTCAAGAGCTCAGCACACCTCCCTGTGGGATGGGACAGCACGTGGTACAGTCAGGAGGGCATCAGACCCCATAACAGGGGCCCGGTCCAGCCTCCTCCCCAAGGTGATGTGCTCACCATGTCGGGCCAGCATGTAAAGGCCTCGGTCTGCTGTCATTTCCCAAAACCTCCAGAAGCCTGGCTCATCCTCAGTCTCAAGACTCCGAGCTGTGGGGCACAGCAGGGCTGGGCTGGCAGACTGAAAGAAGGCAGCCACAGGGCTCTGCCCCTCAACCCAGGCTGAGCTTACTGAAATACTTGAGCACATGGAAGTTTCTGCCTTGCCAGAGCAGGGACAACTTCAGGATGGTGTAGTGCTCATAGTCCGTGTCCAGCACGTGTATCTTCCTCTGGCCTTCAGGAGTCAGTAGCAGGGTTAGGGAGCCTTGCTCAAACCTGGGGGCTGACCTCAAAGGCTGGGTCTGCAGACTCTAACTCCTTTCTGTTTCTGCCTAGTGCTGGGACCTGCCTGTGACATCCTGGGAAGATAACTTCTCAAGGTCAATCCAGTTCACTAGTAGAGATGAGGGGCCTGGAGTCCAGGGCCTGAGAACCCCAGGAAGGGCACAGAGAGCCTCCGGGCCAGGGGGAGATAGTATCCAGGGTCAGGCAGCTGCAACTTCAGCAAGGAGGCAACAGTACTTACCAGGAAAAGCAAATTCCCCCACAATGTTTCTTTCTGAACCCACGGATGTTTCTGTCACACAGCTTCCTGAGCTGAAAAGCACCAATAGTGTTTGTTAAGAACTTGACAGCCTGCGTCCACCCGATGGGCACATCTTTGAGTGGGGCATACCTTCAGAAAGGGTGCTGGCAAACTGGGGAACATCTTGGAGCCTAGGACCCATGGGAAAGGAGCCATGCATGGGGCAGGGCTGCCCCAGCCTCTCACCTTCAAGGAGCCAGCCAGCTACTACCTGCACATTCTTATCAACGAATAAGGCTTTATCTTAAGCCCTTGCCTATATTTTGGCAGAAATGCAGCTCAAGGAGCCTGAGATCTAGCTTTCTCTGGGGTTGGAGGGCCCAAGCCGGTAGATACGGGGAAGGCTAGTCCACAAACATGCTGATGATCTCTCCACTACAAGAGGTACAGCCTGGACTGTGTTCAACTACATATATGTCTCTTCCTTCCCAGCGGGTCACATCCCCAAATGAGCCAGGCCTCTTACCTGTTATACACAGCCTTCACGGTGATGTTCCTCCCACTGAAGGTGAGGAACAAACCCTCTACCCTCCTTTGAGCCTTCAGCACCAGGTTCTGGTCCGAAGTCACAGCCACCTCCTTCCAGAATCCTGCAATCTAGAGAACAGAACTAGAGGTATCCTTAGCTCTGAGCAGCCGAGCCAAACTGGGTTTGCAGCTCCCGGGCTATAGAGGGTATTTCAGGGACCCTCGGGCAGGGAGTGGGTAGGCTCTGGGAGGCCAATAGATAGTCATGAGCCTGGATGGCCACTTGTCCTTAGCCGAGTTTTCCTTCCCAGGGGACCTTTCAGGACACCAGATAGAAATGTCCCTTCCAGAAGATCCTGACACAAGGCTGGTCTGCCAGGAGACCTTTCCAGCAGGTGTGTGGGGAGCAAGCATCCAGGCCTACAGCTAGCACACTGAATACAGGAGCATGGCTCTACCAACCTCAACTTCCCTGAGATCATGGTTTCCCATGACAGCAATGTTCCCAGAGCACAGGGTATCACCTGAAACTTTTAGAAACTGGTTACTGTTACAAGAGAAAGAATCTGTGTCCCCCCAAAGCTGACCCCTCTGAGTTTACAGTGTGAGTCTGTGGTCTCAGGAAGGATCCAGGGCATAGAAAGAGGAATCTAAGCAAACAAGCTGTCCACTCTGGAGAAGTCTTCTGGCTCCTCAGTGCAGAGCGATAGGGTCATAGGAACCCTATGAACCAGGGAGCAGGAAGGGACCCCAAATCTGTAAATCACCAAGGACCCAGAGGTGACCAGCCTGAGGACAGCAGCTCCTCCCGCGGCACAGGTGGCACATGACAGAACTCAGGGAGGGGAGAAGTCCATGGAGCTCAGAGCCTCACCAGGGCCCTCCACTGCCTGCCTTCTTGGGGATGGTCCTGCCCCTGCCAGCTATCCCGTAGCCAAGTAGGAGTTGGATGAAAGGGGAGCGAGGCCGGGCGGTGGTGGCGCACGCCTTTAATCCCAGCACTCGGGAGGCAGAGCCAGGCGGATCTCTGTGAGTTCGAGGCCAGCCTGGACTACCAAGTGAGTTCCAGGAAAGGCGCAAAGCTACACAGAGAAACCCTGTCTCGAAAAACCAAAAAAAAAAAAAAAAAGAAAGGGGAGCGAGACTTACAATGGCTATCCACTCGGTTCCCTCCCTGTCCACCTTCCCATCAGGCCCCAGTAGTGCCTGCAAGGTAAGAAGAAAGAGGCACCTTCTCTGGTACTAGGTCCACCCTCATAGACTCCGCCTGCAGCCCGTACACCAGGAAGAGTCCCCAGACGGTGCTCAGCAGCCTGGCTTCCATCTCAGGGCCTGCCTTGTGGCTTCTGCTTATGGAGGGCATGGGCTTATATTTGGAGAGTGTGCAAGCATGTGCAACCACCCAGAGAATGTCATTGGGCAAAGCTGGCTGCCAGCTGCTCAGAGACTCAGACTCAGACTCACTCTGCATCAACCCACATCCAGAGAGGGTTGGACCGAGCTAAGACGGTAGTCAAGCTGCCTCCATCCTAGTATTTGGACAGCGATGGACCATGCCCTGAGACTGCACAAACCAACCCCAGCACCACCCTCTGTGTGGCGACCTGGGCAAGCTACTTTATCTCAGTTTCCCCATTTGTAACAGTGTATTTAAAAACAACAGCAAAATATTGAACTGGGCATGGAGCTCTGGGTCACCGCCCCCCCCCCTCAGGAACCTCACTTCCTGCACCATCCTGCGCTCCAGGACCACCCTCCACTCTGCCTATGACTTCTCTTGGCTGCAAGCTTCTGGGAAGCCCTAGAGAGTAACACACTTGAGTGTGTGTGTGTGTGTGTGTGTGTGTGTGTATTTGTATATGGTGTGTGTGTGTGTGTGTGTGTGTGTGTGTGTGTGTGTGTGTGTTCTTGTTGGGGGAAAGGTGTGCACATATTCTCATGGGTGTGGAAGCCAAAGGTCAACCTCGGGTATTGTTCCTCGGGTACCATTCACTTTGTGTTTTGTTTTGTTTTGGTTGGTTGGTTGGTTGGTTGGTTAGTTCATTGGTTGTTTGGTTAGTTAGTTCATCAGTTGGTTGGTTAGTTGGTTGGTTGGTTGGTTAGTTAGTTGGTTGGTACTTAGTCTTTGAGATAGTCTCTCACTAACCTGGAGCTTGCTGAGTAGTCCAGGCTGCCGAGCCATTGACCCCCAGAGATCCATCTATCTCCATTCTCCAAGCATTGCACCACGTGATTTCAAATACACACCACCATGCCTGGCTTCTTACCTGGATTCTGAGAAAAGCACTTTATTAACTGAGCCATCATCCCAACCCCAATGACACAGTTTCTAGGGCCACCGAGAATTTTTTAAGGCAATTTTTACTTTCAATACCAACTTTATTTGTGATTGATATTAAAGCCTCTCACTCTTTGGGAAAAAAAAATATAAAACTGGTACTCCCAAAAGGGCTTGGTCGCCTCGGGACCCAACTCTCTAGCTCACAGATTGTACCCCAGGAGCCCCAGGGTACTCAAAACAACTCTACCCAGGTCAGTATTCCTCATCCTGCAGGATGAGGTCTCCAATCTTTAGGACCCACGTGGAGCTGCTTGAGATCTGGGCAGCTCACAGGGAGGTCACAGCTACTGAAGCCCACCCTCCAGAGGGAACCAGGCTAGAGAAGACACTAGGGTGGGCTGCTAGGAAAGTGTAAGGGATGAGTTAGGAGAGGAAGCACACTGGGTAACACAAGGAACCATCCAAAGACCTTGGGACATCAGGAGGGAAGCTGAGGACCTACTGGTCCCAGCAACAGGCTGACAAGCCAGGACCCCTGGGGACACAGAGACGGGTTTGGCTGGCAGGAGTGAGAGAAAGGGAAGTGGAGTGGGTGGCATCTGGTTCTCTGGATGACCAGGACAGGATGAGGGCAGCACCTGTGCGGGCTGATTACTTCTGGTTCTTCTGTTTGAGGACCACAGACACTGATGAGCAATGGACCAGAACTCCAGCACCTTCCGGATACTCACACCTGGCCCTTGAAGTACGAGAACTAGACCCATTAAAAGAATGGGGGTTCTGTGATGTGAAGAAAACAGCAGTAATGGTCCCTGGGAAGGGACCCCTGTACCCCACCTCTCATTCAAGAGCAATACAGAGCCTACATACACCATGGGGCCTGAGCCCGGATTTGCCTGTCATGTGACCTTGAATAACTGGCCCAGCCTCTGTGCATCAGTGTCTTAATCTACATGTGTCCAGGAGGTCTGTCATGGAATACACATGAGAGCTAGTCAAGCAAGGTCTAGGAGCACACTGGCCACTGTCCTGACCCATTTCTCAGGCTCCCAGAGGTCCAAACCATTTGCCCAAGATCACAGCAGTGGTGGGAAGCAAAACCCAGACAAGCCAACTCCATGCCCCTCCTGCTGTTCCAGCTCCAGCTCCTACATCCTACCAGTGAGACCCAAAGGAGCCTGGTAGCCAGGTCCCATGTTTACAAGGTACCTCAGTTTCACCAAAGACACTGTGAACTCATGGATGCCACATATGCTATGCTCAATTTTCCCTGTGGATGCAGCAACCTCCCTGCACCAAATTTAAATGAAACCTCCTGCCCCCTCTCCCAGGAGAACCCCAAGTGGCCAGAGTCCACTTCAGTCTCCCCAGGGGGTCTAGGATCAAGACAGGGCTCACTGTGCCCTGCCCAAGGGCATTCCCAAAGAGTCAAGGAGTCATGGGGATACAGAATCTGTTTGTTGGGTGGAGGGAGAAGGGCAAGACTAGGGACATAATAGGGAGAGGGGTGGGGCCCAGAGTGGCCCCAAGAGGGCCTCACTTGGTTCCTAAGGTCTTGATGAGACTGACTGCTCCTGAAGTTTGTGGAATATTTCTTTACATTGTGTGAATATATGTCACTGTGATTTGTTTAATAAAGAATCTAACTGGCCAATAGCTGGACAGGATAAGGTTAGGGGGAGAGCTAAACAGAATGCTGGGAGGAAGAAAGGCAGAGTCGGGTGTCACAAGCAGACACAGAGAGAAGCAAGATGGGCATGCCACACTGAGAAAAGGTACCAAGCCACACGGCAAAGCACAAAAAAGAAATACAGGTTAATTTAAATGTAAGAGTTAGCTAGCAACAAGTCTGAGCTATTGGCCAAGCATTTATAAATAATACTAAGTTTCTGAGTGGTTATTTGGGAGAGGCCACCAGCACAGGAAAACTCCACCTACAGAGATTGGCTGCTCCTACACAAAAAGGGCACAATCACTCCATCATCACTCCCTGACAAATGTCCTTGCTACTCCCCACAAGCTAAGCCCTGCCCCCAAGGCTGTCAACCCACAAAAACAAGGAACTGTCACCAAAGCTTCCACAAACCTGTGAACACCTCATGCACACACTGCTGCTGCTGTCTCTTTCCCTAGACTAAAGATGCCTCTCCATGGCACCTGCCCAGAGACCTCAGAGACCCACCACACTTCTGAGTCCTTCACTCTTACAGGACTGATAACCCCTGGCTCTGCCAGGCCCTGGGCAGGGGGCCCAAGGAGACAGGAAAATGACAGAGTGATCTGGCATTGATTCTTTCTCCTTATCTTTTCAAAATCACCTGATTATGGAGGCTTAAGTAAGCTTAGCAGGGCTGTTTAGCTCCATGGAAAGTCAAAACAGCCTCTGGGTTAAGCAGCCTGGGAGAAGAGAATAATCAGAGGCCTACGAGGACTGGAAAAGTACCAAGATATAGAGAATTAAGAGAGTAGGAAAATAACAAGAGAGGGCTACAGATTTGAAGAAACACCACAAATGTCTCTCCCCACCATACCAGGACAATCCATAAGGGTGTCACCTCCCACCCCCTAGATGCGGGTAATTTTCACACATTTACAAGTCATCTACTACTTACGGTTTTGTGAGTGCCAAAATTGTTAGCAATGAACTTGGATAGGAACTTGGCAGCTTCTGCTGTGGTTTGGTTGGGTATGTCTCCCCAAGAACCTGTCTGCATCAAGGTCCCAAGGGCTTCTAGTCCAACTCTGTAGTGGGGCAGCAAATGGGAGCTGGCAGTTCTGCCATCATGGGGGTTTGGGGAACAGGATGATACAATTGCAGAATAAGGTGCAAGCCTTGGAGAGTGAAGCCCAAAAGCTAAGAAGACATGGGGGACACTGGATTGAACAGTATCCCCCATCCAGAACCTCTGAATGGTAGCCAAGCAGTGGTGGCGCACGCCTTTAATCCCAGCACTCGGGAGGCAGAGCCAGGCGGATCTCTGTGAGTTTGAGGCCAGTCTGGTCTACAGAGCGAGATCCAGGACAGCCAGAGCAGTTACACAGAAAAACCCTGTCTCGAAAAAGCAGCAACACAAAACAAACAAACCAAAACAGAACCTCCGTATGATGTCTTACTGGAAGAGGAGGTTTCTGCAGACATATTGGTTAGGGATCTCAGATGGGATCATCCTAAGGTTAGGGTGGCCCTAATCAGGTGGGCATCCTTACGGAAGAAATAATTCAGACAGACGCAGACAGGCAGAGGAAAGAGGAAGCTCTGAGAGGAAAGCATCCAAGACTGAAGCCGCCCAGGACAGGGGCCCACCGGAAGCTGGGAGGGGCCCAGGCAAGAGACCTCTCCCAGCCTCCACAGACCTGGATTCCTGACTTCAGCTTCCTGGACTAGGAGAGAATTCTTTCTTTCTCTTTGCCCTGGCTTACGGAGGCGGCCCCAGGAAACCAGGGTGGCTTCTTCCACAAGACATGGCTAAGCTAAAGCCATAAGCATGAGGCTCAACCAGCAGAAGGGACAGCAGATTTCGGGGATGAGATGAAGGCACCAGAGGTCTCGCCATCCCAAGCTTAGCAGAGAACTCACCCTGCACTCGGCCGGGGAAGTGTTGACGGTCGGTCACCCGGGATGCCTGTGGCACAGCCTCTCCTCATTTTGTGTAAGGTCCTAAGGGAGGCTGGGGTGCCCATTTCCACCCTACGCCCTATCTCCTCGAATATCTTTCCCTGAAGCTTTCCCACCAGCCCCCAGCTCTCATCTCTCCATTTTGGGAAGTGGGGGAAATTAAAGTAGAATCAGCTTCAGTCTGGGGGTCCAGGCAGGGAGGCTTACCAAGAAAGGAGGAAAGGGTTCCCGCCCTAAAGAGGGGCACTGCTGTGTCTGGGTTGTCTGGTCCTCAGGGATCCCTCCCAGCAAACCCTTCCTGGTCAACAGCTGAGAGGAGTTA